>NC_056736.1:328392203-328447203 GCF_019279795.1 Protopterus annectens
AGCCACAGTCACATATGGTACACAAGCTTAATATGACACTATATGGACTGACAGTTAAACACCATCCTCATATGTGCCACTCACACACTAACCCTACATACACTAGGTCATGGCACTGTGTGGTCCAATGGCTGTCTGTGGTATGGGACACGTGTGTGTCTGGCCCTACAGACATGTGAGCCAATAGGGTACCATACACTGGAGCAGCATGTAACATACAGATAGAACAGGACCAAGAACAATGGCATCTACCACAGTCTGTTCACAGCCCAAGGTACATATGTGCAATACACATACTGTTGACAATCACCCTAAGTATACAAACCCCAGTACTGTACACACAACCAAATGGTCAAGTTATGTCCTCAGAAACAACCCCTACTATACATAACATGTCTAGCAGACTGATATCTGACTGGCTTGTTATCAGATATGATGTCAATAAATAATGGTGTACAGAACATATGCACCTCTTACTGCATGACATATGTACAAAGGTTGGCAGACTTGTGGCTGGAGCTATAAACACTGCCCCAATATTGGCATGTTGCTGTGATAACCTCATATATTTACTGTCATAACAGGGTTTGTTGTGACATATGTCCTATGAGGGATATGAAGTCAGTAACTCTCATGGCTGTCACCATGTACTGACTGCAATCCTCACACTATGCTTCTGCAGTTCCCAGATAGGTGTTCTGTGAGTAACACAAGAAACAAAAGGTTCCACACACTGCCCGGTCTGCAGATGACCCTACAGATGGGAGTTTCCTCAAAAACATAGCACTGCTATGACAGGTATTAAAACATGTAGACTAGCCATATCCACACACACCCTGTTAAACCAACTTTACTCTAAATGCAGAATAGCAACACTTACATTCTGTAGTCATGTCAGGCACATCCCCTTCCTGTCTGTTGGCATGTTTCCACAGTGTATGTTGTTAGAGGTAAATCTGAAAACCATTTGTGATGCTGTTTGCCAATCACCAGATCTAGGTCCTGCTCATAGTGAATGAAAAGGCCCAACACCAACATGATGTTCCCAGATATTGGAGTGTGTTTCCATGCAATTGGCTGTGGGAATGTTACCACAGCTGTTCCACATGCAATCAGCTAGAGGAGGACTGCAATTTGTGCAGAGGCCATCAGCTGAAAATGAGCATCACTTACAAAACACAAGCTGCTGCCTAAGCAAAGCAGGTGTACTTCTCCATATCCACCAGAGAGGGAGTGCGAGTGACAGACAGAAACAAAGTAAGTCAGGGAGGGGTTGGTGGAGTAAAACCTAAGCATGTTTGTGTCACACACCTACCAGTACGGGGTTTCAAACCCTAGACTGACTGTATTGCTATCACATGTCTATGCAGTTATTGCATGTGCCACATAGCTTACATGTTGAGGAGCTGTCTAAACATATATGTGATGATAAGTGACATCTGCAATACTGATATAGTAGTGATACGGCAGGTGTAGTACACATGCTTGTCCACATGAACAGGTGTCAGTGTCAACACAGCCACACTCTCTCAGGGACTCACACAGATTGACACACTTGGCAGGGTCAGGAATACACTTCCTGACTAGTTTGTTTGTCACAATACAGTAATGCGCAGGTATCACATGCACCACAGGGGTTATACGGAAGTTATATGGGCAAGGGGTATGTGAATGTGTCTGACATCAGACAGCATGCTTCAGTATGCCAATGGGAGTTGGAGTGAGTGTGAATGTGGTTGAAAGCATCATACACCACACACACAGGCACAGGGTGCCAGTACTGATATACATGGGTGTATTGCTTCATGGGTGTGTAGTGTTTGACTGTGCCAGAAGGTTATACAAGGCTAGGTGAAGGTTATACATTGGCATCAGGCCACATGACAATGATCTGCAGTGTGGCTTAGGAGTGTAGTGTCTGGATTGGCCCACACAGGTGGGTATTGTATTCACCATCCTGTCACCTGGATTACTATTGTGTGTGACCAGTGCTGTGTAATGCTTGCCATGTATGTGTTCTTTAGTCCATGACATGGACAGTGTCTGAGATATGCACACATCCCACATGCATGTACAGTGACATGTGGAACTGTACCTGGGGTGTCTGGCCCATGTTGTGTACACATATTGTTATCATTAGCTGTGCCAGTCCTGGACTCATGTGGCAGGAACTGGTAATGGACAGCAGGTTGACCCTGCACCTACATTGATAGCATGATACAGGTATTCCCTGGTGTCAGTGGCATCTGTCCATACAGGGCATGTGTTTAAGGCATAGTATGTCCTTTGTGGGTCACATTTGATGGCATCACAGGTGTTGCAGATATCCAGTGGGGAACATAGTGAAGGTGCACTGTCTGCAAGCACGTGCCCATTGTACTGATGGACAGGGTGCCATGACCTCTGAAGTCCACTGCAATCACACCATGGCTACTATCTGTGGGCAATATGCAGGGTACTACCAACATAGCGGTTGTTGTCTAGGCAAGTATATTTGTGTATGAGGCATGGGTTAAGTGTGTTCTCTAGGTAATACAAGGGTTGCTTACTTTGTTCGCAAGGCCTTGATGTCACATGTAGGGGTATGGATTGGCACCCCAGCCTCTCGGCTATTTGACATATGTTATCCATGTAAGGTGGACATTGTGATATATAATAGGGGCCACCATATAAGATATTTGCAAAACCAATTCCACAATGAGTCCAGCTGTTACACACTCACAGCCACCTCCACACAGGATATGAATGACAAACACAGACACACACAGACACGTCTGGAATTAGAACTCCTACCTAACTAGTTTATCACACTACAGCATTACGCAGTTATAGGATGCGCCACGGAGATTATTGGACTACTCTTTCCCCAAAGGTTTATTTCACTGGGAGTGACATCAGCAGGCTTGCCAAAGAAGGTCAATGGAGGTTGTAGTGACGGTGAATGCCCTCAAAAGCATTGCACCCTAAACAGACAAAGAAACACACACACTTGCCATGTCTGGGAATAGAATCCCTACCAAACTACTACATCACACTACAACATTACGCTGTTATAGGAGACACCATAGAAATTACTGGAGTATTCCTTCCCCAAAGGTGTATTTCACTTGGAATGACATCAGCAGGCAGTTGTAGTGACTGTGAATGGCCTCAAAAGCATTGCACCCTACACAGACAAACACACACACACACAAACATCCACACTTGCCATGTCTGGGGATAGAACCCCTACCAAACTTCTATATCACACTACAGCATTACACAGTTATAGGACATGCCATGGAGATTACTGGGCAAATCCTTACCCAAAGGTGTATTTCAAAGTGAATGACATCAGCAGGCTTGCCAAAGTAGGGCATTTGAATTGTAGTGAGTGTGACTAGCCTAAAAAGCATTGCTCCCTACACAGACAGAGACACACACACACAAACACCCACACACAGTTGCCATGTCTGGGATTAGAACTCCTTCTTAACTAGTTTATCACACTACAGCATTATGCAGTAATAGGACATGCCATGAAGATTACTGGGCTACTCCTTTCCCAAAGGTGTGTTTCAAAGTAAATGACATCAGCAGGCCTAAAAAGTATTGCTCCCTACACAGACACACACACACACACACACACACACACACACACACACACACACACAGTTGCCATATCTGGGATTAGAACTCCTACCTAATTAGTTTATCATGCTACAGCATTACGCAGTTATAGCATGCACCACAGAGATGATTGGGCTGCTCCTTTCCCAAAGGAGTATTTCAAAGTGAATGACAGCAAGCTTACCAAAGTAGGGCTTTTGAAATGTAGTGAATGTGACTAGCCTAAAAAGCTCCCTACACAGACACACATACACACATACACACACACACACACACACACACACACACACACACACACACACACACACACAGTTTCCATGTCTGGGATTAGAACTCCTACCTAACTAGTTTATCACACAACAGCATTATGAAGTTATAGGACGTGCCATGGAGATTACTGGGCTACGCTTTTCCCAAAGGTATGTTTCACAGTGAATGACATCAGCAGGCTTGCCAAAGTAGGACATTTGAATTGTAGTGAGTGTGACTAGCCTAAAAAGCATTGCTCCCTACATTGACAGGGACACGCAATTGCTATGTCTATGATTAGAACTCCTACCTAACTAGTTTATCACACTACAGCATTACGCAGTTATAGGACGTGCCACAGAGATTACTGGGCTACTGCTTTTCCAAAGGTGTATTTCAAAGTGAATGACATCAGCAGGCTTGCCATAGTAGGGCTATGGGGAGGACAGTGTGTGTGCATGGGTCTTAACCCATTCATCTAGAGGTAGACATACCACAATCAGGCACACGTAGGTTCATATTCTGCAGGTACATGTATACAACTGCTAGATGACTACTGCTTTGTACAGTCGTGTTGCACAGTTAGCATTAGCACTACAGAGTCTTTAATGCTAAGGGATACCAGGGGCTAATTGCTAAAGTGAGTGACATTTACACATCAAGTGGTTGTAGCCATTTGGCTGTGTGCTGGGTGGGACAGGCCTCATGATGGAAGTCTCTTTGTCACTGTCATTCTCTTCCACACATCTATGTATGTGTACCTTTGGCATATTATAGTGTGTTGTCCTTGGATATATGTGTGTATTCCTATCCAATGTGTGTGCAAAGCATGACTGGTGCATACTGAGGTGTGTATGCACTAACATTTGTAATTATCAGATATGTATGGCCCACTGTTATTGGCAGACATGGCTTCATTTGTTTAAGTGTGTGAGCATGCCCAGTATGACCTTCTGTATAGAATGTGTGCATCCATTCCAGGTAGTTTGTACTCCAGTGCAGACCTTTGTGTTCTACGCCTACAGCTAGCAAACTGTTTCTGCAGGATATCTGTAGATCAATTGGCAATATGGGGTCAAACTGCGCAAGGGATATTGTGTACTGTAGGTGATTGTGTCTGTGCTGCTTCTGATACATGGTAACGTTGTTAGCAGAGATATTCAGACATGTGTAGTATTATACACTGTGATGTTTTATGTCCTTCAGTACTGTGAGGTGGACATTTTTTGCTTGCAGTGATGTCCTGGGGAACACAGGGTGAATGCAGCTGTGTGCAGTATTGTGGTCAAATGTCTACACATTCATGGAAAGTTATGCCATTCTGGAAGGGGAGCTGCAGACACTTGCTGCTGGGTCTGTGTATCCACTTCAGCACCTTGGTACAGTGATGGCAGAGGATCCCATACTTGTACATCCATCAATGTGATAGAATTGCCTTATCTTGCTGTGGCAATACCTCAGAGCTGTACAGATTCACACAGGTTAGCAAGAGGCAGGGGTCATAAGTCGGGACATTACTCCTATTGTGGTATATGGGCAGGTTTGTAGCCACCCATTTTTGTGGTTGCAGCCAGGGATAGTATGTGCACATGGCTGTGTGTCGGACTTTGCACATTCCATGCTGCTCATGCTCCCACCCCCCTCTATTATTTTATCCTCTTCCATACATTATGCATACATTCTCTGATACTTTCCCTATAGTTATCACCTCATCACATCTGTGTTTTGGTGTTAGTCCACAGTTCATGCAGTGGGACATGGTGGACATGTTACTGTGGTTTGTCCACATGGCCTTGCATATGGCTTATGTGGAGTGTATGTTGTTATTTGGGTGTCCATGACATAACATACACTGACAGTATGGGTGAGATGCAGGCCTTTGGCAGAGGCCTGTAGGCCATTTGATGGTGATGCAGGCCAGCTGTAGCAGGCCGTTGCATTCTGTCAGTCCTACAGTCCCAGACTGCCATGCAGTATATTCCCCTGGGGTGATAGGGTAGGTGTGCTAGGTGTTCATGCCAATACTTTCTATCAGTATTGATCAGGTGGTGTGGATGCTGGCAGGGTGCTGCTTACAGCTAGGGACACACCTGCATGGGACACCTGCACTGCATGCTGCATTCTTTTGCTATTGCCATACACAGGTGCGGTTCATGTTGTACCCATTTCCAACAGCAGGGATAAGACTGGAGAGGTACCTGTGGGTGGCATTTGGGTGAGCTGGGTGCATGTGTGCTATGGACACTACTTGCATCTGACTCGCAGATATGCATGGGGCATTCCAGTTATGCTGGCTTGTGCAGGGACATCAGCCATTTCCCAATACATCAGTCCTATCACCTTTGTGATCTGCAAGTGTTCGGCCAGACAACATTGGTATTACCTACTACAAGCCCAGATAATGTGATGCATACCTGTATGTACAATTCCAAGGGTGTGTCCATTTCATAGTTACACATTATATACTGTATGTCTGGGGTATATTTCCCTGTGTACTGCTTGTATATCTAGCCCACCAGTCATGCTATGTCCATCTTTCAGATGGTGATGCATATTACCGCCATAGGTTCATAGTTCATAGGTTCATAGGTTGGTACTAGGCTATCGGCCCTAGGGCCTATACAAGCCTAGCCATAACAATTCCCTGGCTATTTCTTCCCACACTTTTTACTTCCCTGGACTCCTGTCTAGCAGGGCAACTGATGTGATCCCCGGGTTGTATTTCCTTTCTCCCATCCAGTCATCAAGGTTCCTTTTGAAGAGGGCCAAAGAGGCATTCTGCTTGACATGTATGGGCAATCTATTCCAGAGACTGGGGAGTCTCTGGGTCAGAAATCTATCCCTCCAGCATGTTTTGTTTATTGTGATGACAAGGTTTAGATCCCTGGAGCATGTGGCACTGAGGGATTGGGATTTCTTTATGTGTAGCATGTCCAACAGCTCTGGGTTTTACATGGCCTTGTATGTTAAGCAGAGATCGCCAAAATAAACAATCATGCAGGTCTCAAACCCAGGACCCTATACACCATAGTCACAGTAGTTAACCACCAAGCCATCACATTTATGATGGCTTACTGCTAGCATGTGTTATACAGAGGAGCATTGTCTTTGGCACTGCAGTTGTGAGGACTTGGCCCTGTCATCGGCAGTAGTGGGCAATGGCCACCAGGTCAAACCTCAACATGCATACATACTGACCACTCTCACACAACATGAAACACACACCAACCTAACACACGCATACCTGCATATTGTACAAATGCTACATCTATCCTGCTACCTTGGCCACCTCAGGTCATCTGTGCCCCACTGTTATTATATCTACACATACATGTTACTACATGACTACATCGGACTGGAGGGGGGCACACCTGACTGCTATTACATTTCTACATAGGATTGAGGGGGCATACCTGACTGTCACAACATGTCTACATCAGATGTGGGGGCACATCAGGCTGTTACTACATTTCTAAATAGGATTGGAGGGGCACACCTAACTGTTTCTACATTTCTACATAGGATTGCGGGGGGGGCACACCTGACTGTTACTACATTTCTACTTAGGATTGGGGCGCACACCTGACTGTTACTACATTTTTACTTAGGTTTGGGGGTGGAGAACACCTGACAGTTTCTACATTTCTACATAGGACTGGGGGGGCACATCTGACTGATTCTACATTTCTACATAGGATTGTGGTGGGGGGCACACCTGACTGTTACTACATTTCTACTTAGATTGGGGGTGGCACATCTGATTGTTACTATATTTCTACATAGGATTGGGGGGCACACTTGACACTTGTACACATTTGCTATGACTGTACTGGTATGTCAGGTACTCCATTTCATTTTGTATTGTAACCTATCATGCTGACTAGAGGCATATCATTGTACTACAGGTCTTAGGTTTGATTGACCTACATATCAGTTTCTGACTTCTTACCCTTCAGAACTCACATCCCACTGCCTGACCTGATGTAGTCTGTCTGTGTAGGCCTGGGGGGAGGTTACCCATAGCCATCATTTAGAGGCCTTAGCACGGCCTTTTTTGTGTTTGTCTACACCTGTCCTGCTAGCTTAGACTGTTCTTGGGTATGTGAACCTCCCCAACTGGCATATGTTTGTCATATGGACACACAGGAGGCCCAACACATTTCCTGCAGTGGGTTTTGTCAACATGTGTAGTACTGGCTACTATGGTGACACCAGTATCTGTTACAGATCCCATGCTGCCAATATAGGTGTCTGCTATCTGCTGGATCCCATTCAGCCACCCGATTCCCTTACATGTTCACATCCATACCATAGATACAAGTAACAACACATACTACTCCTTTTGGCAAATGGTAAGAAGAGTGACTTACCTTGTGGGTGTGCCAGTATTGAGGATGGTGCTGGAGGGCTGCCTATGTCAGATGCACAAAGTACACTTCCTGTACATGGTTGAGCACAGGTAGTGTCATGTTTGGCATCCCTTTTACAGTATGTGTGAGTCAGGGAGAGGTGTCATTCCTTGGGTCCCTCCTGTCTCAGTGTATGTGCTATGTGTTGCCTCTTTGCCAAGGCCAGGGCATACTGGGCATGCCTCCTTCTGTCTAATGGGGCAGCCTCAGATTGTTCCTCCTCTGAGTCACTCTGTGCCTGTACAGGCCTTGACCATAATGGGGGGCTATGTGGCCATACCCCGTGCTGTTCCTGCTGCAGCTGTTTCCATAGGATCAAATTGTGTAGCATGGCACATACAATGACAATTTGAGTACATGTAGCTGGGGAGTACTGCAAGGCTCCACCAGATGTGTCCAGGCACCGGAACCGTGACATGAGCATCTCAAACACATGCTCTATTATAATTCTGGTTTGTGCGTGTGCCTCATTATGGAGTTCTTGTTTGGGTGTGTGTGCATTTCTGATGGGTTTCATCAGCCACTACTCCAGTGCTTAACCAGCATCTCCCACTAGGTGACCGTAAGGGATGCCCCCACTGGCAAATCATTGGTACAGCTGCATCAGATGCCAGATGTGGGAATTGTGATAGCTTCCAGGGCAGCCAGCACACACATTCATTATTATGCCCTGGGCATCGCACACGACCTGGCAGTTGATGGAGGGGAAGCCCTTGTGGTTGATGTAAACTGTACCCAACTCACCGGGTGGTGCTTTGATGCATATGTGCATGCAGTCTATAGCACCCACTACCTCAGGGTATTCTGCTATTTGGTGGAAGAGATGCATATTGCTGGCCAACGCCTCATGGGTGTTGCAGAAATATACGTGCTCACCGGCATGTGCTGACATGGCATCCAGGAACTGGTGGAGTACCCTGGATGCTGATGCCTATGAGATCCCCATGATATCCCCAGTTGGCCTTTCAAAGGTACCTGTAGCTAGTATTCTTAGGCCTACACATACCGTGGTATCCACTGAGATGGGTTCCCCTCTGTTAGTTGTGTGTGTTGGGCATGACCGGCACAGCTCAACAATTTGCTGTAGGACGTCCCTGTCCACTCTATAGTGCTCCACTATCTCCAGCTCATGTAGCCCTTGGTAGGTTACCCTGGGTCTCTACACTCTTCTCTGTGTCCTCACTGTGGGTTAGTCAACAGCATTCTCATCCTCACCACCCTCAGCCTCTTCCACATGTTGATCTCTGATAGCTGCTGCAGCCCCTATCATTTTGTTGTTTTGGTTTGTTAAAATTTCCCCACTTGTATACACCGGTGGTGTAGAGTATGTGGAAAAACATGAGGGAAAAGTGTTTACATAGTTTATAGTAGTGTTCTGGGCTGGGCTGGTCTGCTGCCTGAGTAATTGGCTGATTCTGATACATTTCACCTGCCAGCTATGCTAGTTCTCCTAGATTGCCTTCCTACTGCTGTTTTCCCTTCCCCATTGCCTTACTGTTTAAGCCTGGGGGGCACGCCGTGCAAACACATTGCTCAAATGTGCACAGAACTGCTATTTCCTGGTTTACTTTTTTTTCCCTTTAAAACCCAGTGCGCAGTGCGCACACCCACTTAGGCAATGTAAAGAGCACTAGGCAGCCTCAGACACACCCCCTTGCTTAGCTCTACTAAGCTAAGGGCAAACCTGAACCACAGGGCTCCAATCCACTTACCGTATGCCTGACACCCCCCCACCATGATGTCAGCTAACTCCTAGGCATGGACCAAGCTATTCCTGCTCTTACACTGTTGGGTGCTGACTAGCATCTTGGGGAAATCTGGGATTCAGTATCATTCCTCTCATTTGCATAGGATTGCCTGCTGAAGCATAGTTACAGGTCCCACACTGAGCCTCCCCCCTTAGCAACCACTGTTCACTGGCCATGTTGTCTTCTGCCTGCCATTGAGTATAATGGCAAAATAGTGATTTTGGTTAAAATGCTTATTTTAGTTTTTTTTTTTTTCTTTTTTTGCCCGATCCCATTTGCTTGCCACTGCCCTGCACTTAAACAGCCAAAAGTGATTTTTTTTTGCAACTGTTTTCCATGCCACTGCCATATATTTGGCCATTGGCATGCTTTCAACATAATATCCACCCTTTATTTGGAGCTATCATGGCTCCATTTTGTAGTTTGCAGAAATGTACTCGGTTACTAACCGAGTACATTTCTGCAGATTACACTAGTCCTGCATGGCCAGCTGCCAGCTTCCTGGATCACAAATTTACCTCATTTGCATGGATTTCACCTGCAAATGGGGTAATTTGCATACAGGAGCTGAGTCCGTGCAGAACTAGTGCAGGAGCGCTTGTACACGTCCCTGCAGCTTATTCCTGGATCGCACGGCAGACATATTGCCTGCTGGAGCTCATACACTAGTCCTGCACACCATGCAGGGCTTGCTGAATCTGGGGGAATGTCTTATTTCTTTGTCTTTGATTTTTGTTTGTTTAGGGAATACTAATAAAGTTTCTATCTATCTATCTATCTATCTATATATATATATATATATATATATATATGTATGTGTGTGTGTGTGTGTGTGTGTGTGTGTGTGTGTGTGTGTGTGTGTGTGTGTGTGTGTGTGTGTGTGTGTGTATATATATATATATATATATATATATATATATATATATATATATATATATATATATGGGTACCGTCAATTTGTTAGAAGTTTCACTACTTTGAATTCCACTTCACCGAGTACACCTGTTCGAAGTAGTGAAACTCGAACATTGACTTCGCCAGGCACACTATAGCACGGAATGGGAAAATTCCCTTTTCCCCGCTGTAGTACGATCTTAGAGTTGGTATATTTAAGTAGGGGGGTGTGGAAGTCACAGCCACCGACATGGGGGGTGCAGAGGGGCTTGTCCCGTGCAAAAACATGTTTTATTGGTTTTTATTTATTTATTTTTTGGGGGCAATAGACTTCAGCGAAAGTGCACTTTCGTTTAAGTGGACTTTCACTAAGTGTAGGGTGTACTGCTTAATTTCGGAGAAGTGTATTTCGATATTAAGCAGTAGACCCCTTATATATATATATATATATATATATATATATATATATATATATATATATATATATATATATATATACACACACACACACATATATATATATATATATATATATATATACATATATACATATATAGTAAATCATTAACAATCAGTGCAAACAATCAGCAAAAACACATACAGTCAATAATCAAGTACATAGAACACACCTCGTACTTAACCCCAAGAAAGCAAAAAATACACTCAGCTCCTCAAAGCACTCATTGCAATGAATTTTATGTGAAAGCTGACAAAGTATGTCTGCAAATGCATTTTACTGACTGCCTGACAACAATATGCACGGTTTGCAAAACAATAGCACGCATTTCTACTAAATTAAAATCACAAAAAAAGCATTTAGGGGGGATCTTCCACTACCCCTCACCAATAAATTCTAACTCTGCAGTTGCACAGCTACTATTACAATGATTTCTTCACTCAGCTATGACATAGTTCATCCCGAGTCAGCTATAACAGCACTATCTTATCTCTGGAGTGAAAAAGTCTGAGTAGTTGATAAAGTTGCGAGCAGACACACACACACATATGTATATATATATATATATATATATATATATATATATGTATATATATATATATATATATATATATATATATATATAGATATATATAGATATGTGTGCATATGTATGTAAGTCTTTCTGATCTCCACTCATAAAAAAAGAAGTTATATGTTCTCAAAATGGACATTAAGGCTTACTTTAAGAATTTGGCTTTGGTTGTTCCCCTTTCAAGATGATTTTTTTTTCCTCCCACAACTGACCATCATCTTGCCCCAAGGGTTCTCTGCTTGTTCAGTAGTTCTATCAAACCCGCCTATGCCTGTCCTGGGTTAAGCCCTACTGTACGGGTCTGGTTAACAGAGTAATGACCCCGCTGCTGAAACAGATTTTTACTGACATCTTATAACTGTGCATATGCCTCCTTCTCATATTGATATTTTTGGAAATCCTTGAATTTGTTGTGGGATTGGAGAGCAATTGTGTGGTGCAAATAAATTATTTAATTTGAGCCATTATACTATTGGAGTTTTTGTTTGATTGCATGTGTATATATGTATGTGTGTGTATATATATATATATGTATATATATATATATATATATATATATATATATATATATATATATATATATATATATATATATATATATATATCTGTGTCTATATCTACCTATATATGTATGTGTATACTTATATATATATATATATATATATATATATATATATATATTTATGTATTTTTATGGTTTCACTTCATAAACACGAATTGCTGAAATATCGAATTTCAGAAATTCGTGTCCATGAAGTCGAAACTTCAAAATAATGAAAGTGCATGAGCGCGAATAAGACTATGTCACATTTGCACTTATGCATGTACGTTATGTTGTGTAAGGGTTTGTCTGCGATGGTGTCTGGAGTTTAAGGTGAGTGTGCATGAGTGTTTTTCTAACTTGTACGAGTGGGTTAGGGCAGAGAGGTGGAAGTATGAATGTGTGTGTTGGCTGTGTGTGATTATTTTTTTCTTTACTAACTGTGCGATCTCGGAGTTAGTATATATAAGTAGGGGGGTGGGGGGTATAGGGGGGTTTCGTGATTGTGAAGTGTCAGTGTTGTGATGGTTTCGGCTTTATACTGTCAAAATGCTGAAATTCGATATTTCAGCTTTTCGGTAATACGAAGTGAAACCATATATATATATATATATATATATATATATATATATATATATATATATATATATATATATTTACAAAAGAGGCAGTGTTCCCTGGGTGGTCTGTAGGGACTGGAAGAAAGAGACACGAGCCGTAGGTCAGATTTGAGTGCTTTCGTTCGCTTATTTTTATTTTACAAAAAATAGCAGTGAACTTCTTCAGAAATCTGTAAGACAACATTCCATGCATTGGTATTTATACATTTTATGTGATTAGTGCTTAAGAGGAACTGTAGGCGGTGAGTCATCTGATTGGCTATCTTTGCCAATTCAGGAGACTCTTAATGTATAAATATATATATGTGTGCGTGTGTGTGTATAGATGGATAGACATATATATATATATATATATATATATATATATATATATATATATATATATATATAAAATGAGCACAATTTATTGAGTATCTAATTATCGTGCTGAGAGTATTGATCTTGACCCCGTGTGGGCCCATAAAGACTGTTCCAAAGATGTGAAAAGATTCTATTTCAATACATACACACATGCACATGTGCAGACACACACACACACACACACACACACACATATGCACACACATATGCACACACATATGCACACACATATGCACACACATATGCACACACATATGCACACACACATACACATGCACACGTGTGCACACACACACATATTCACATGCAAACACACACACACATATGCACACACGTACACACACACACACACACACACACACACACACACACACACACACACACACACACACACACACACACACACACACACACACACACACACACACACACACACACACACACACACACACACACACACACATACACACACACACTACATATGCACACACACACACACACACACACACACACACACACACACACACACACACACACACACAGATGCATACACACACATACTCACACATGCAGATAAATATAATTTATAAAGGGATCATTCATAATCTCACAAAGTATTCATACCTGATGACTCCTATAATTAAATACAGAGTTCTGCTACTTAGATAAAGCCAGAAATACTATTAAACACAGAGACACATAAAAACAAAAGACGTGATCTGGCACTATGTATACTAGTTAAAAGAAGTGCTGACTGCTTTATTAAAGTTATTTTTACTGGCAGTCATGGTGGCAGATTACTTATTTCATTTATTTATTTATTTAAGTTCTATAATTATTTCATCCACTCATGCATGAATCATGCCATCCCAAATAGAAACCAAGACACTCTCTTCCAAAAAAAGGAACCCAATCTGGTGGTCCCCTGTCATAAACAAACTATATAACAGAAGGAAGAAACTGTTGCAGAAAAGAGGAAAATCCCAGGATGTAAAAAAACTCCCTTACCAGTCTCAGTAAGAAGCTGAGATCCTTCATAAAATCCTTCAAAGCTAGTTACGAAAATCAAATTGCCAAAAATTCCAAAGACAACCACAAGGCATTCTATAGCTATGTCAAGAATCTAAATTGCAATGCTCAGATCTGCTCTGAGCTACAACAAAATGGCATTAAATATACTGATCCCAATGACATTGCCAGTATCCTGGCAGATCGATTCATTGCCAATTTTACTCCCCTCTCACTCCCTAAAGGGCCCATCTCAATACAGAAAAATTACCAAATTCCAGGAATCATGGTCACACAGGTAAAAAACGCACATTCCAAAGCTAATAATACAGCATCCATGGTACCAGATGACATCCCGGGCTGTGTACTACATGAACAACAAAATGAACTGGCAACTCACCTAAGTGTCATGTTTAATCATAGCCTTACCTCAGGCTTCATGACCACTGAGTGGCGCACAGCTACAGTTATCCCACTCCACAAGATGGGATCCACCTTGGATCCTGGGAACTACCATCCCATCAGTCTGATGAGCCTGATCTGCAAGGCCATGGAATGTATTATCATGGAAATTAGTAACAAAAACAATGGTAACCTTCAAGCACTGGACCCACCCAGTTTGGGTTCGTGAATGGCCGATCGTGTCTCCTGAACCTGAGTGACTTCTTTGAATCAGTCTGCAGAGCCGTGAACGAGGGTAAGGCAGTCCACACAGCCTATCTGGACCTTGCCAAGGCCTTCATCACCTTTCCCCACTCTGCAATCATAGATAAACTTACTAAGCTGGGCATAAATCCCCTACGTCACTCGATGGGTTGCCAACTGGCTTACTAAGAGGACCAACACTGTAAAAGTACCCAACTCCAAATCCAGCTCCAGGCAAGTGACCAGTGGAGTATCTCAGGGTTCAGTCCTGGGACTACTCTTGTTTGGCATCTACTTTTCTGAAGTATGGGCCAGCACTAAGGGACTCTGGCTATCAAAGTTCACAGATGACTGCAAACTGGGAGCCATTGTTGAATCCCCAAATGATGTGGATATTCTACAAAAGGGCCTTACAGAAACAGATGCTTGGTGCCAGAGCCATGGGCTTAAGCTCAATGCCAAGAAGTGTATAATTATCCCCTTTGGGAAAAACCATGCACCCACGAATTACCACATAGGTAGCGGTGCACTAAACACTGAAAGTGTGATAAGAGACTTGGGAACACACGTGGACAGTGGTCTCACCTTCGATAACCACATCGCCACAACAGTCAGGAAATCCTTCTATGTGACACACCTCATCACTAAGGGATTTTCATCCACTGTACTCATCCCTCATTAGACCCATCATAGAGTACAATGCCCCATTTGGTATGTACCTCACAAGACATCTGCAACAACTGGAAAGGCCGCAGAAACACCTCACTAAAAGAATCACAGGCCTAAAGCAGATGCCCTATGCTGACCAACTTAAAAAAACTCCAAGTATACTCTGTCGCATATCGTCTGCTCAGAGGCAATCTCTGCTTAACATGCAAGGCCATGTCAAACCCAGAGCTGTTGGACATGCTACACTTAAAGAAATCCCAATCTATCAGAGCCACATGCTCCAGGGAACTAAACCTTGTCATCACAATGAACGAACAATGCTGGAGGGATAGGTTCCTGACCCAGAGATTGCCCATACTCTGGAATAGACTGCCCATACATGTCAAACAGAGCACCTCCTTGGCCCTCTTGAAAAGGAACCTTGATGACTGCATGGGAGATAGGAAATTTACCCCGGGGATCATGTCAGTCACCTTGCTAGACAGGGGTCCGGGGAAGTAAATATTGTAAGAAGAAATAGCCAAGTACTGATTTGTGCTAGATAGAGAGAGAGTTGTAATAAGGGAATATGACTCCCTGGAAAGCACACCCATTTGATAACTCCCTGCTGCCTATAAGTGGTTGCAAAGGTGACCATTCAAGGACAGCTTATAAGCTGTCCATCTGTCAATCTGCCAGTCTCTTTTTTTTTTTTGTTTAGTTGTTTAAGGAAGATAAATTAACTGCCTTTAAAACAGGACTGACAGTTAAAGCAATAAAAATTGCACTAATTTAATGGTAACATGTAAAATTTTTGTTTGTTTTTCCTTTAGGAACCTCTGTATGTTGGTGCCCAGGGTATTTGCACCATTCATCATCACTGCCCCTTACAACAGCAAGGTGTAGTAGTTCCATGCAAGCTAATATTTACAGCTATTGTATCCAAATTTTAATCCACACCAAACACGGAAGGTAAAGAAACAGACTCCACACATAAAATAAATAACACTGCAACAAATATCCTTTACATTTTCATCAAGAACTTCCTCAGAATGAAATAGCCCTAACAGGTCCGTCCTATATATACATGTGTTATTTAAAAATATCCAATAGCTTCATCCAACTAATTAGATACAGTTAATTAAATAAATGAATTAAACATTGTTAAAGTGTGAGAGGGAAGACATAATGTACTATAAAATTACATATATTATTAAAATCACTTACAAATGATAAATAACAGATAGAATTTTGGCCGGGCATATTTACGCGAAAGTGCTTTTCACTGAAGAAGCACTTTCACGTGAGTATGCCTGTTGCTGAGGCTGTACTACGGTGCGGGTAAGGGAAATTTCTCTTTTCCCCACTGTAATGCGGTCTCGGAAGGAGAATATTAAAGTAGGGGATGTGGGGGCACAGCCCCCCACATGGGGGGTGCAGGGGGGGGTGAAGCCCCCTTGCTAAAATGTTAATGTAGTGTTCTATTTTATTTTTTTTGTAACACGCTTTAACGAAAGTGCTTTTTTGATAAAAGCGCTTTCGTTAAAGTGTGTTCGGTTATTATGGATTTGGACATTTGCTCATTCGAGCATACGTCCTAGATCCATATATATATATATATATATATATATATATATATATATATATATATATATAAATACATATATATGGTTTACCATCATAATTTTGACAATGTTTTGTGAGTTTCAGGATTCTGAATTTCCAGGCTTTTGGTCAGTTGATTTTCAGGCTTATCATGGTAAAGGCTGAATGGGACTATACATATATATATATATATATATATATATATATATATATATATATATATATATATATGGTTTACCATATATGACAATGTATGTGATATATATATATATATATATGGTAAACCTATATATATATATATATATATATATATGTATATATATATATATATATATATGTATATATATATAGATATATATATATATATATCTACATATATATATATATATATATATATATATATATATATAGAGAGAGAGAGAGAGAGATATATATATATATGCATTTTACATTTCACATGCATCATACCTGGTTTTCATTGGGATACCAAAAGGACTTCTACTCAGGATATGGAATGTAGCTCATTCATTGTAATAACATCATAAGTAAAACCCATACAGTGTCATCACAGGAAAGTTTTCTGCCTGTCACAAAATTTATCCCAGCACAACCCTGTCATAATCAAGCATCACATGTGTTCATGCAAATCACATAAAGATAAAGTTGTGGACATGTCTTTATTTCTGATGTAATTAGCTAAGTGTGTCATGCAGCTCAGTGTCAAATATATTTCTGTGAAACTTGTTAGGATATTTTTTAATGCATTTAAAGGTATGTCCTTATACTGCTGAGTATCAATATTTGTGGCTCCTAAATTTAACATCTTTTCTAGTCAGGTTGACACACTCACTTTAAATCTGAATGATATGCTTAAAAATTAGACTAAAAGTATTGTTTTCTTAGAAAAAAATTCATGTCATCGGCCAGTTGAAATCTATAGCAAAATCTTCTTTTTATTTTCTGTGACAGAAGTGCAAGTATCTGAGATTATGCTACGTGCTTACTATAAGCCTTTAGTAGCTCATGCAGTTTGGTATATAAGGCAAGCATCTAGGTGTCTTGCTCTGATAAATTTAAAATAATATCTTGAAGCTTTATAAGAGCTATTGAAGTTTGTAAGTATGATCAAACATAAGTCAAATGGTTGTTTGGAATTATAAAGTATCTCATCTGCAAACTAACAGAGATCTCAAAAGTAATAAATATGAAGTCTATCAAAAATAGAAATATATAGTGATTTTGTCACTTTGGGGGCGACCATGGTGGTGCAGTGGTTAGCATTGTCACCTCACAGCAAGAGGTTCTCCCGTTCGATCCTCGGCTGGGGTACCTTCTGTGGAGAGTCTGCATGTCCCCCCTGTGGTCACGTGGGTTTCCTCCGGGTGCTCCGGTTTCCTCCCAGAGACATGCAGTAGGTGGATTGGATACTCTAAATTGGCCCTAGGCGTGAGTGCTTGTGTGTGTGTGTGTGTGTGTGTGTGTGTGTGTGTGTGTGTGTGTGTGTGTGTGTGTGTGTGTGTGTGTGCCTTCTGTGGAAGGTTGGGCTGGCAACTCGACAATGTAAAACTCCACTGCCAATCATGAGCGGACAAGTGATCCGCTGTGGCGACCCCTAACCGGGAAAAAGCCGGAAGAAGAAGAAGGTGATTTTGTCACTTTGGGCTTAAAAAGAATATAAAGTTCTATGTAAAAGTGAGATTTTTCTTTTCAACAAAACAGAACTTTATTCAAAATCAACCAAATTTATCAAATAATAAAGTTATTTTTTTAACTTACCAACGGATCTGCAGAAAATCATTTGTTTATTTAGCTGCAAGTGCTTTTGAATTTACTTAATTATTTAGTTGAAAGTGTTCTTAAACATTTTGGATAATACTAGCAGATCTAGCTTCTTATAAACAGGGTGATCCACACCAACTTGTATACTGTAATGTGACCCCCTCCAGTTCATTCTTCTTTGGAAAAATGTGAATATTGACCAGTCTAGCTTATTGGTGAAGTTCCTGTCTAGTTAGAATGTCATTACAGAAATTAAGCAAAATAGGTGATTGTTATTTCCCTATGATTTTATAGAAATCATTTGGGATGCTGTCAAGTCCTGGGCTTTCCCAAAGTTAATTCCCTAATAGCTTGGTGTATCTTCCGGGAAAAAGCCGGAAGAAGAAGAAGGTGATTTTGTCACTTTGGGCTTAAAAAGAATATAAAGTTCTATGTAAAAGTGAGATTTTTCTTTTCAACAAAACAGAACTTTATTCAAAATCAACCAAATTTATCAAATAATAAAGTTATTTTTTTAACTTACCAACGGATCTGCAGAAAATCATTTGATTATTTAGCTGCAAGTGCTTTTGAATTTACTTAATTATTTAGTTGAAAGTATTCTTAAACATTTTGGATATACTAGCAGATCTAGCTTCTTATAAACAGGGTGATCCACATCAACTTGTATACTGTAATGTGACCCCCTCCAGTTCATTCTTCTTTGGAAAAATGTGAATATTGACCAGTCTAGCTTATTGGTGAAGTTCCTGTCTAGTTAGAATGTCATTACAGAAATTAAGCAAAATAGGTGATTGTTATTTTCCTATGATTTTATAGAAATCATTTTGGGATGCTGTCAAATCCTGGGCTTTCCCAAAGTTAATTCCCTAATAGCTTGGTGTATCTCTGTCACTATACGCAGTTTACTCAGATGTCTTAAATCTTGTTCTGAAGTTTTGGGTGATTAAAATTTCCAAAATGTATCCACTGTTGGTCTTGAATATCAATTACTGCAGATAAAATATTCAAATATACTGTCCATAGTTACGTTTGTGTCCTGAGGCGGATAAACTATAGTGTCATCAAAAGTTTGTGGGGCTGTCATGGTGTGCATGGTCTTATGCTCTTTTAATTTTTGCTCAGCCAGTTTAATGGATTTTAGTTGCTTTGTCCAATAATGTAATTTTTGTCCTTTCCCACTATTGCTGTTGCATACTATATTGCAATGCTTTGATTTCCTTTTTATGTATCTCCAAATTCTACCTTACATCCTCTCTCATACTTGCAGTTCTAGTTTGAAGCTGCCTAGCAAATTCAATAAATTTTATCTTAAAATAGGTTTTGCAGATTCCACTGGAATCATGTACAATAGTAGGAGTCATTCCTTCAGTTTCTGCTTCCCTTCCTTGTCTTTTAAAATGAGTGAATGCATCTGTACGAAGGTCACTGTTCATGTGAGTTGGGAGCTTCTCTACATAAGAGCTCTCCAACTGTGATTGGACAAAGTGTCTGATTCTATTCCCACACATATCACCTCAGCTAGCCAGTGTTGAATTATTAAAACTAACTAAATTCTGCTTGTAGCTATGGTTTGGGGAGAAAAATAGGTAAAGTCATATTTACCTTGGTTTGGTACCCTCTAAATATCAAATACAATAAAATTCTTTCATCCATTCCTTTGAAGCTATACAGTGTATTCCTAATCTGGGCTTACCAACCAAGATCCTGCTCATTTTGTGTTCCATTATGAAATGAAAGTCTTCACCTTTGACAACTGGAAGATGCCCCACCATTTTAATCATTGCATCATGATATGAAATAAATGGTTGCAAATATTCAGTGCTTGGTCCATGAAATCCTTTTAGAAGCAGTATTTTGCCCATGTCAAATTTTAGCAATTACCCATCTTCCCCTCTGATCTACCATATAATCTGTTATTGACCATCATTTTTTTTATTTCTTTGTAAAAGAAGGCTAAAAGAACAGCTCCTTTTAAAGATTTCAGTACGCATGCATACCAACCTATCCTAACAAAGATATGAAGAGCTTGTGGACATGCTACTTGTGCATTACTATGATATAGTTTCTCTAACACACAATGCATGTTGATAGGGGAGTTTAGAACCTTAACATTCTATGTTAGGGCATTCACCATCCCCACAGTTCCTTTCATCTACTGCCATCCTAAATTGCATGTTCAGTCTTTAAGGATTTATTTGTTCTACATGTAATAGTTGTGTCTAACTGGTACTGAGTAAAACTAAATGGAAAGTCAAGAGAGTGTCGGAACTAAACACCTTGGGACAGGTATCCAGCACAACTAGACATAGAGTGCTTTCTCACTGGACCAGGCTTACATGGTGACCAGGTTTTTGCCTATACCTTGCTTGGATAAGGTAGTTATTAGCTAATCTATATCTTTGTGGTGTCTAAGTTAGCTGTATTGACTCTTAAAAACATTGATCACCAACATACCTCTCAACCTCTCAGTGCATAAAGTCTGGACAAAGCCTAAAATAATGGGAGAACAAATGGGGACAGATTTTAAATATTGCTCTTACAAATTTAGAAAGTTGATAGAATAATAGGTTTTGCATTAGCATGAGTTTTCTGAAGGATGCAGAGTCTTAAACTCAAATGTTTGTCATTATTTAATGACTTCAGTCCTCAGCTATTTGCCAGAAAAGTACAGATTTTAGGAGGAACAAACCAAAAATATGAGGCAAAAATCTGGACATTCTGCAAAAGTCTGTACAATTGAGAGGTGTAGCCAAATTAAAAGGTTAAATCCTTGATAGGAAACTTATTCTATGACTGCTGCTTCCTGATGCAACTCTGCCTTCCCTTTTCTCAAGCTGCTTATACAGTCATATCTGCCATGATCATCACAGGTAAGCGACCAATACATTTACATACATACATATGTATATATAGGGGAGTGGAGGAAATGTTAACTGAATCAATGATCTGGCCTGTCTGAAAGTCTCTGCCCAGAGGAGGTAGACTTATATCACCTTTTTATCCTTTATTAAAGCAGTTAAGGCTGTCAGCATGATCCTGAAAATACATCCTCATCCTATGTACAGGTATACATCAAACAACGTTTAGTACCTCTCCTTCAGAAAAGTACACCCCCATTACTTAATTCTTCTGAAAAACACATCAATCACACAATATGAAAACAATGGGGTGACTTCAATTCAACATTAGATAATTAACGATACTTCAATGTCCAATGCAATGTGCTTTTTTCCCCTACACAGCCCAAAGCCAGTCACTTCAAACCCACAATTCAGAAAGTGGTCTACCATTTTGCAGTTCGCAACCTTCATATCGGAAGCATTCTCAGCATTGCAGCTGATATGGCCTGCAGTAACGCTGCTCAATTCTGTACTTGTTCCAGCATATTCAGTTCCTTATGTGATGGTTTATATCCAACAAAGTCCATCTCTTGTACTTCCTCCTCCTCCTTCTCTGAGTGATTCACTAGAGGGAGGAAGCAATTTTCTGTCTTGATTCCTGTCAGTAGTTACTACTTAGGATGGAGGGTATGGGACCATTACCCTGCCTCTTAAAGTGTTATCATAGACAGATTTATATTATTTATCTTTCCCAGAGATCGTTGCGCTGCTCCTGGTGATTCGGTCGGGATATGTTTGATCTCTCCTCCCCGGCTTAGGTGATTTTGATCGTTATGGATGGTCAGGGTAATTCTTGTTCAGATAATTCTCTGCTTTTGATCAGAAATTGAAAGTATGTTGCTGGAATCCTTTCAATGCCACCAAGAGAGCTGGGAGACATTGCTGCACTTGGTACCCTGGCTCTTTGATTTTCATGGAGCTAGGACAAAGGCCTTCATCTTGCTAAATGCAGCTGTTCTATAGCACGGGCTATCCCCCCCCCCATGTGGCAGGCGAGCCCAGCTCCCTTGCAACCCAAAGTATCTCTTCTCTGTCTGTGTAGTTTAGACACCAAGAATGAAGTGTCTGGGAAGACTGGAATGTGATTCATGTGATTCTGGAAGATATGTGGTAAGTTCTTTCTGTTTTAGGTGATTTGGGTAATTTCTGTCTCCTATCTGGCAAAATTCATTAGGTTCTGTCTCTCCACATCTTTGGTCAGGACAGTTACTCATAAGTTATATCAGTTATAATGATTTTTCTGTGTCATCTAATTTCAATTCTAATTTCTTATTCCAGTCCTATAAGTCTGCGAGCTGATGCTGGTGGACATTCATGAAATCGTGGAGCTATGTGCTGTTGATCCAACTTTTCATGGTGCACTGCAACCTCTTGTTTAGTTCTTCCTCCATAGCTTTTCGTAATTTCACATCCATTTTCACTTCTTGGAGTACTTTAGTTAGAGATTGTAAGAACTAGTGCGGTATGAAGAATTCCATAGATTACATTGCTCCCCTCATGCTTTTCCTTTCTGTTTGACAGCCATATTGTTTACCATATGGGAAGTTCTGAGGGAAACAAGCAGTATCTATCTTTACTCTGCACCATTATATTAACAGACGCTTCTTTTAGCACTGTCCCAGTTCTGTACTTTTCCAGGGGATTTATTATTTAAGATTTAGTTGGTCCACACTTAACACATTTTCTCAAGTTTGTTATTCCATGAGTGCCCCTGAGTGTTCCCATTCTTATTTATTTTTCTATATTTTGACATATAAAATTACATTAAAAATTATTAATTTTTATTGCAGCTAAAATTGCAGCTGATCATTTTCCTGGCAAGTGCTACAAACTAAGAGTTTTTATTAAGCAATTACCCCGGTAATATTCCCTGAAATGTTCATGATGACAAATTAAAAACCATTTTGGACAAAGTGGCATTTATTACCTACAGAGAACCACAACAGGTGTTGTCATTTCCTCTCTGCACATCCTGAGGTTCCTAAGATGAAGCATCACAGTCATGTCACTGACACATATACTCCTAAGTTGGCATGGAAGTGTGTACACATGGTTTCATTAAAAATAAAACATAATTGTTTCCATAAAAGACTAATTAACATGATAAAATGAGGCTGCAGCTATGCAAAATATTAATTGTGGCCCTCATGCTGTCAGTGGCTCTGTAATTTTATCCTGTCTTTTGATATGAAATGTGGCCCTCATGCTGTCAGTGGCTCTGTAATTTTATCCTGTCTTTTGATATGAGCTGTGGCCCTCATGCTGTCAGTGGCTTTGCAATTTTATCCTGTCTTTTTATATGAGCTGTGGCCCTCATGCTGTCAGTGGCTCTGTAATTTTATCTTGTCTTTTGATATGAACTGTGATCCTCATGCTGTCAGAGGCTTTGTAATTTTATCCTGTCTTTTGATCTGAGCTGTGGCCCTCATGCAGTCAGAAGCTCTGTAATTTTATCCTGTCTTATGATATGAACTGTGCCCCTTATGCTGTCAGTGGCTCTGTAATTTTATCCTGTCTTTTGATATGAACTGTAGCCCTCATGCTGTCAGTGGCTCTGTAATTTTATCCTGTCTTTTGATATGAACTATGACCCTCATGCTGTCAGCGGCTCTGTAATTTTATCTTGTGTTTTGGTATAGGCTGTGGCCCTCATGCTGTCAGTTGCTTTATAATTTTATCCTGCCTTTTGATATGAACTGTGGCCCTCATGCTGTCAGTGGCTCTGCAATTTTATTCTGTCTTTTGCAATGTAGAAGACAGTGCAGAAATTACCACTGCTGTTTCACAGAGCTTGGGTCTCCAGTTTAAGATTCCCTTGGTGTGCCTTCTATTGAATACTGCATGCTCTCCCCATGGTCATTTGGGTTTTTTGGTGGGGGTCTTTGGTTTTCTCCAAGACAACTGGGTAGTTGAATTAGTGATCCAGTAAACATCCAGTAGTTATATTTGACTGCAGATGAGTACAGCAAATGTTGAGCTGGCATCCCATCCAGAAATGGCTCTGTGCCTTGCATATATAACACATCAGATTAGGCTGTATCTCTCCTGACACTGAATAGGCCTCAGTGTGCATCAAAAATGGTGAATGATATAGTGTGAAATATATATGTTTACAATCTTAGGGCAGTGTTGTTTCAAAGTATTTTTACAGTGCAGACAAAATACAGTGGTCTGCTTATTTTATTTCATTATATTTTAATTATATATTTACTAACTGACATGATTATTTATTTTTTGTTCTTTGAACAGGGTAGTCCAACTGGCCAAGTAGCCACCTTTAAGCCAAGTTCTGGGGAGAAGAGCTACACAGAAAGTACAAGTTTACGATATAACAAGTTATACACTCCATTGGGTTATGAGCACATTCGAATGAATAAAACAGTAACGAGAACAGCAGACCTAAAGCACAAGCAATAAGGAGATGTTAGCTATATAAACAGTGGCTTTTGGATAACATGCATACATTAGTGGGAGAGCCCAAGTGTTGGTAAGGTTAAGATACAGCTAAAAGTAAGGAAAAGAAGTTCGGAAGTATATTACTTAGAGGCGATAGTTTTCAGAATGGAGTAGGAAATAATAAGAAAAGGGAAGTGAAGTGAAGCTGAAATTTAATGAGATTCTATGGGGTATCAGTTAAGAGAGGTCGTTAAGAGTAGAGGGGGAAAGAGTCTGGCAGGGTTTAGGGCCCAACAAAATGATTGCTTAATCAGCCATTATCGACAGTGTAGCAGAAGCAGTTCCAAGTAGTTACTAGGTTAAGGTTAACAAGTTGTGGGTTGATTTTTGATCAGAAGAGAGGAAGAAATAAGTTCCCCACTTTTGCTGTATATACTGAATATAAGAAATCTCCATAGTGATGGATTTTAAGATGTGCATTAGATTAAGATATTGTGAGTGGAGGTTTCTTGGAGGTATATAGTGATCATATTACTTAATGCAGGATATTTACTACTGCTGTTTAAGATTGTGAACAGTTTTAAGCTGTGTGTGGTAAAGGGTGTTTGGAAGTTGTAACAAGTATGTTGGCTGAAGTGGAATACAATGATGCATAGAATTTGACAGGTTTGCATTGAATCATGTTATTTTGCTTTAGCAACTTTCAAGCATATTTAAATTGTTTTTAATGTTTGATAGGATTGGAGCACCATAAATGATGGTTGGAACAGGAGTGGGTGCTGTTTGTAGTTGTGCATCCGGTGTTTAGTATGGCTTTACCTTTTTATTTATTTATCTATTCCTTCATTCATTTTTTTCTAGCTTGAGAAGAGAACTAGTTTAAGAGAATGTCCGGCCACGAGTCAGGCCACAAAGGCAAAACTGTTACTAACATTTATAACTAGACAGGCAAATAAAGTAACATATAGACCGGCAGGTAACTATATGAATTGATTGAATAAATATGTGAAGCACAGTATGCTGTGCACCAATAAATCAGTACACATTGAATATCATTGAAGAGTACAGTAGAATCTTAGGATGTGTCTGTAAACTTGATTTGCATTTTTGCAATAGCTAACAACAGGTTATTTATTTATACTATGCACCATCTAAAGGTTTAACTGTAAGTATTCAATAAGCCCGTAAGCCTAGCATTTTAAATAGTTGTATCTTTGGATGTCTTACCTCCAGCTCTTAGGGTTTTCCCTAATAAACTACATAACAGAGTGGTAAAATGGAGCACTGGTAGGGATATTGATGCAGATGGAACGTTCCTGACAAAGTGCAGAATTTATCCTTTTCTAGTAATGGAACAGTTGTCAATTGGAAAGATGCCAGCCCCCCCACTATAAAGTAGCATGTTGTTACAGATCATGCTCAGAGATGTCCTGTCATTAAATGGAATATTTAATATGAATTGTTTACAGTGAATTGTTATACTCCGGTGATGTTATTAGTCTTTCATAGTTTCCAAAATGCATCTCATATAAGTGAAGTTATTTCATAGTGCTGATCATTTTTCATTCATCTAAGCAGATGCAGAAGACAAACTATTAGAAGGCTGATTTGATGTGTTTCAGAAGGTTTTCATCACATTACAAAAAAAAAATAGCAATATTTTGCACTAAACAGGAAAACGTAATAGAGCCTTTTAAAGACAGAATGCATTGGTTTTGTCTTGGAACTTTTTGATCTTTGTTGTGGGTAGGCTGTACCATGGCTTTTATAAGAACTGTGTTCTGGTTTACCATAGCATACAGTCAGGTTTGTTTTTCCAGCCATTACCACTTCATACAGAAATGTTGTGGCACACCCTCCTTCTCATGCTGTCAATCACTTCAAAGTTCAGTTCTCTGCTGTTTTATTCTCATTTTCCTGAGCACCATGCACTGTTTGAGGCCAGGAGGAGAAGAAAAAGAAAAAAAAGAAAGGCCAATCTTTGTGATGTTTAGTTAAGAACAGTATAATGCTCACTGCATGACCATGTCATTTTAAGGATGTAAAACTTTCTGAACTGGTTTCCATAAAACATTTTTATAGTACTCAGAGGCAAAGTATTCTATCAAGAAAAAGAAAAAAGAAGAATATTTCTAAATCACGGGAAGATGCCAAATGGACATACACTGGTATTCCATAAAATCCTTACCACTCATGCTAATTTCCCTGCACAGGTTGGTCAATTGTTATGATGCTGATAAAATGTGACTCAGAAGCAGGTGTGGTGTAATTAGAAAGAACTCATTATTATCTCATTACCAACTCTATGACTTGGAAACTAGCTCTGTCAGGCCTGACCATGCTAGTGTTCTCCCTCAAAGTCCGTGCATCGTGGTAGGAAAGCTATCCCCTGCACTCATCCAGACACCAGTGTATAGACACACTCACTACCTGCCATTCCCATGCAAAAACTAACATCCACTGATCCCAACTCATCATCACATTTACAGAAAAACTCTCCAATACACTTGTGCACACAAACCAACACATATGCATATGCAAGCACACACACACACATACACAAACAGATGCACATTTAGACTCTCAATTCCCTTCCTGTTCCGCGAACATGAGTTGAAGCTTTTTTTGCAGGGGGCCAAGCTCCCCTGCACCACTCATGTGAGGGAAGACCCTGGTAACACACTCCCAGCTTCACAGTCACACAACAATGGAGAAAGTGCTAACGTCGTCATACTGTTCTCAGTTGGACAGACAACACTCAGCGAAAGAATATGTTCCTGTGTGTAGCACAGCAAACTGTTCACCTACAGTCTGTTATGCTGTATGCTTTGCTGTTTAGCAATAAGTAGTAAGTCATTAGGTTATGCTTTGATGATGTGCTGCAGTTTTTGAGAGTCACATAGTACCAGTATGTATGATGCCACAGTAAGGTTAATGGGGACATATAAGTTTTATGTCATTCTGTATAATGGAACACATTTGTTCAGTTCATGAATACCAATCTATGTCTCTGGAATAATGAGGTCTCATATTTTACCAGCTGCCCGTGTAGAACAGTAAGTTTTGTTTTCTGTCCATAAACTCTTTGAATGTATCCTGTTATTCCACCAGGCTTCCTTGCTGCTCTGTAGCACCGTGTCTGCTTACTTTCATGCTATCCAGTATGAACACCTTTAAATCCCTCTCTCAGCTTGTTGTTTTTAGTAGTCCTCCTCCAGTTCCATACCCTTTTCTTGAGTTATGCTTCCAAGATGCATTATTTTGCATTTTCCCAGTGTTTTTTAGCTGCCATAGTTAGATTATTTATCCAAATGTACCAGCTCTTTTCTTATCCTCTGTATACCTCTTGGGCCTCAAACCTATTACATAATTCTGTCATAAGCAAAATGTTTATCCTTCTTTCCAGTCACTTTGTAACTTGGGTACTACAGATATTAAAGAAGGTTAGCTTTATTTTCTACCCCTGTAATAACCCCTTATTACCAGCCATCCAAGTCGACATGGACTACTAGGGGATGTAGGCATCTTATTGCCTATTCTGTTTACTCAGGCTGCAATCCTAGCCTTACCTGAAGGCTTTATAAACTGTTCTATAATGTATAGTATTGAAACTAATGTACTTGTGTACCAAAGATCCATCCTAAGACTATATAACTGGAGGAAAGATGCTGAAGCTAATTAAGATGGACAAAGGTCTTTCAGCGATTTTTTTTTGTTGTTGTTTTGTCAGCAGGAGCAAAGATCATCAATGAATAATTGTAAATTCCCTATAAATTGACAGTGTGGAATCCACTGATAAGGGCAACATATAGTTATATGGTAGACTTAAACCATAATAATAGGGAAGATAGGATAAAGATGTTGCCCTATTAGAAAAAGAACCCTTTCCTACTATCTGGAACAAGCAGTGATTAGGCATTGTGTCTCTGAGCAATTCATCAATACTGCAAACCCACCACCACAATTGCATCATCACCTGTAAGAAATATGCATTGCAAATCACTAAAATTCATGATACTAAGCAAAACATATGGAAACACATGACTATTGAAGCACATTGAAAAAAGGCTAATGAGGCATATACAGACTGTGTACAGAGTGTTCCATTATGTCAGGTATAAGTTGGAATTTAAATGATGCATCTCAGTAGAAGAAGTGTAGCATAAAGACTGCTGTATTATGACACACTATTCCAGCATAAGTTTACAATTCTAGCTAAATTAGTCAAGCCGTGCTTGTGGTAGTAGGTATACCATCTTAGCAGCAGTCACTGTAGTCTAACAGGAAACTCTTTGCAAACTCATCCAAATGCTGGATGAAAGTCCTTAACAGGAAGGCAACAGAACTCTTCTAGGTTCTTTACCAGAAGCCATGCAGAACTGAACATGTATAATCTTTACGAAAGAAGGCAAATGGGAGGCAAAATAGAAATGTTTTAGTACTGAAAACATTTAGGTTTCTCTTGAAGATCACTATAGTGCAAGTGGCTACATCTTGTGTGTCTTTCATCTTACCACAGTTCTGTGCTTCCTGAATAATTCCATTGATTTCCCAACTACAAGGGGCACCCTAATTACTCTGTAGCTTTCTAACTTTAACTAACTCCTACTTCTGCTTTTGAAATGTAAAATGTATAAGCTGTCTTTCAGTTATAAGGAACTGCTCCATCATTCAGCAATTTGGTAAAGAGCAATCAGAGGTGTTCTAGTTTTATTGTGGTTGCTCTCAGTTAAATTTCTGACTCCATGGCTCTGCCCACATTTCATTTTTGATTTTTTAGATTCCATCAATCTGTACTTTCATACTGTGTTACATTGAATAAGTCAGTAAACATTGAGACTCTTCTGTTTCAGTCTTGAAACCAGGTACATCTGTCCTCTAGGCCTAAATAGTTATAAAATAAATTTAAAAAGTTATTACAGAACATGCTCTTTAATGAATGGGCTGGTATTAGACACGGATTCTCAGTCACCAACTTTCTCACATTGCAGAGCCACTAATCACTATATCAGGCCTTAGTACTGAAGAAGATGTACCACAAGGGCCAACTGCCAAACATTTTCACTGAGGAGTTTGTCTTTATACAATGTAAGCAAGTTTAACTTGAGAACCTTGCTGTGTATTAACTTCATTTAATCAAGTATGACTGTATATCCCAGAAATTAGTTTTTAACACCCTCCCCTGACAGAATTGTCCTTGCACTCTAAGAACAACTTATTAAGTTGAACACTGTCCTTTCTCCTGACCAGTAGATTACACAGTATGTACCAGTTACTTAGTCTTCCTGGCTGACAGGTTTCTGCCCTTAGGAAATGAAAGGGTGCTTGTTCTGCTTTGTACCTCTCTGCCAGTTGTTTTGTATTGGCTATAACCTGATTGCTCTCTGTTATAATTTGACCCGAAGCTTTAATCTCGCTACACATAACCTTGCTACACTCAACTTCACTTCACTCCCATAAACTACTCCCAGTTACCACCCCCTTCACACAACATGGCTTCCGTCCTTCCCATAGTACTAACACTGCACTTCTAACCTATATATACACTGCCAATGAGAAATATGTCAGTGTATGACTGTTGTACAACTGTTTTCAAAATTGTTCTAAAGGAAAATATTTTTTATAGCTTTGCAGATGAAAGAAATGCTGTTGAAACCATTGCAGTTCAAGCTAATGTCATAATTATGGAAGTTTAAATGGAGTTACTCTGTTTTAACTTATTACTTCTAATAATTACAAACGGATTTTTAGCATTGTTTTGAAAGTATTGTATGCACAGAACTTGAGAGAAACACGCTTCCTTTCAAGTAGTCACAAACACCTGCCATATGAACTCATCTGAAGTGTGCATAAGCACTTCCCAAGTACACAGGCACTTCCCAAATGACTACACCCATTATATGCATAAGCATTTCCCGTACACAAGTTTTACTTCAATAAAGATTTTATTGTAATATTTCAATAGTATATGAAATGGTATGTAAACATTATGTGTGGATTTATTGTGTTTTCTCTTTTGTTTCTCCCTGTTCTTTTTTTTCTCTTTGTTTCTTATTTTGATTATGCCTTTCTGTCTCCTTTCTTGTTTCATTTCTCTCTAATATATTGCCTTTTTTAGCAGATTCAAATCCCTCCAGTGCAGGCCAGGTATGTACCTCCCAGGCTAAGGAAAACTCACTCTCTGCCTGTCCAGAGACATCCTTGTGAGGTCAGGGTGGAGGCACTAGTCCTTCTGACACCCTGGCATATTTAATCCTGGCAAGCCTCACCAAAATGGGGATTTGGAGTTTGGTAGAGGATGACTGATGGAGGTGTGGACAGAAGAATTCAGCATGTACGCACTCTCCCAGTTGGGGTCCTCCACTGCAACACAACCTGGCAATAGATGTGTTTGAGACTCTGTGCAGTGAAACACCTGTTGGCAATTCCTCAGCTCTTCCCATTCCCACTCGCACTACCCTCTAATATAAAAAAAATGAAAGTAATTCACAACTTCCTAATGCTGAGCTTTACATAACTTACTCTTTTGTGAGAAACGGGCTTGTTTTAAAAAAAAGACTTTGCATTTCTGTATTCATCGCAAATGGCTTTTGCTGACCTTAATTGCATATCCATGTTGCACTACTGTTCGCAGATAACCTTAAGTCATTTGCGAAACCCCGGACTGTAAATACTGTCCTAATTTCTTTCCCTTTTTTAAGTTAGGGCTTGTCTCCTACAGTTTTTCTTTACTCTGGGATATGCTTATAAATGTTTTGTCCCCTTTAACAGTGTTTTGCTGCACTGAGCTTGGACTTTTGTTATCCTGTGATTGTTCCCTGCAATCTTATGCTTTCTCCTGGCACAGTTATTTGCCCCAATACTTTGTGAATACTGTTCTTTTCTTGGCTGCCTTTTTTACTAACTGTTATGGCTTGTGGCATTACTTTATTTTTGTTGACAAAGGGCCATTTTCCTCTTCTGTTGCTGTTACCCCATCTCCTGCATAGAAAGATACTTCTATTTTATTATGCTTTGTTTTTCTTGTAGATACAAATGTGCATGTGCATGCTCATCTTATATTGCCCTTTTAGAGTATAACCACAATTGCTTCTACTGCTTTACTGTTTTATGAACCTGGTTGTATATTTGAGAACCCATTACTGATGTGTTACTTTTCCCTACCTTCACTACTTTATAAACATGCTAATGAAGCATTGAAACCTGCATTTTATGATTATGGTTATAATTTTTGGCAAATGGTGACCATCATGGCACCAGGGAAATACTGCCAGTCCAGCTATCTGGAATTTTGTAAATTATTATATGTCATTTGAAATTTTCCCATTCTGCATGTACGGAGCCATTGCCTTTTGCCTTCGAACTTTTCAAAGTTCATTCATATGGTGTCGACCAAATGACATTGAACGTTGAAACATTCGGCAATTTAATGGGGACCCGGCTCAGTGGCATAGGGCAGAGCCCAAAGCTTACACTACCTGGGAAGAGAAGTAAGAATCCAGGAGTCCATGGATAATGATCCTTGCAACGCCTGCTCTGGAACATGAGAAGATATCCAGTTCATACAGATTTGTAAAGGTATGAACAGAGGACCAGATTGCTTCCTGTAGAATGCTTCTAGAGTTTGTTTTTTTCCAGTATGTCACCAAAGAAGATACAGCTTTGGTGGAATATGCATTAACTTTGCCTAGAATAGATTTGATATGTTGGGAGTAACAAAAAATGATAGCACAGGTTTTTTGCTTAGACACAGGTTGACACTTCCTAGCCCCAGAATAGGAAATAAACAGCTGTTCAGTTTTCCTGAAAGCTTAGTTCTATAAATGTAGCACCTGAGCTGCCCATGCACATTAAAGATGTGCATAATCTTTTCTCCCACATTTTTAGGGACCAGAATTATAACTGGGAGACTGATGTCTTAATTCAGGAAAATTCACAAACACCTTTTGTTATGAAATATGGATTAGTGCATGGAACAAGCCTGTCCTTATGAAAAATCAGATAAGGTTGCCCACCATACGGGCTTCCAGCTCAGAGACTCACCTTGCTGATGCCAGAGTAATAAGCAAAACAGTTTTCCAAGTGATTAATCTCAAATCAGCCTGAAAGGCAGGTTCAAAACAGATAAGTTAAATTTTTCAAGAACAGAACTGAGATCCAGAGGAGGAGGAATTTGCTTTTGAGGAGACCTGAAGGTACTCCTTTCATAAACTGATTAACCACAAAAACAGATGAAATAGAGGGATTCTTGGGCAGACAAAGTACAATGGCCACAAGATGCACCTTGATAGATGCATAAGACAAGCTGTCATTAAATAGCCCACAGAAATGTTTCAAAACCAGAGGGATAAACTCCGTACTGGGCCCTCTGATATCAGAATGGCACCACCTAGAAAACTTCTACCACTTGTAAACATAAGATTTTCTAGTTGCAGTTTTTTTTGCCTCCTTCAATACTTGCTCACATGCTCATGGAGTAAGTACATGAAAGTTAAAGATAGAATCATCCAGGCTGACACTAACAATTGTTGTAAGCTGGGCTGCACCAATCAACCCTGACACTGTGTGAGGAAATCCAGAGTGTGAGAAAGCTTGTGATAATTGCCCTTGGCCAGTTACATTAAAAAGCAGAGCCAGCTTCACCTGGGCTAGAAAGGAATCACCACAATGATCTTTGATAATTCTTTCTGAATATCCAGCAGTACCTTGGCTATCAGAGGAAAGGGTGGACATGCATAAAGGAACATTCCCATCCAAGTGAACAAGAATGTTTCTGTCCTCCAAGCATGGCTGCAAAGTAGTATGTAACAGAATTGTTTAACTGTCTGCTTTGAAAGAAGGCAAACAGAACTATGTAAAAGTATTCAACATATTTGGACAACATCCAGGCAGACCTTTGACCTGAATTTCCACTTGACTGTCCATCTGGTATCTGCCTACTACTAATTTTGCTCTGATGGAATGTATGAGGCCTGAAGCATCAGAGAATGCTGTAAGGCTAGCTCCCAGGCCATCATTCCCAACTGGCAAAAATTGTATGACCTTGTACCCCATTGTTTGTTCAGGTACCACATAACTGTGGTGTCCTCTGTGGGCAATAAAATGGGACCTAATGACAATAAGTGCTGAAAATGATTTAAAGTCTGAATTACTGCTAATATTTCTTTGACATTTATGTGTTTAGTAGTGACCAAAGGACCATATTCATCTTGTACTTGAACTTTTCTTGTACACTGCTTCCCATGCAAAATCGGACAGGTTCATCTGGACCGACTGAACTGTGGTCTGGCAGGAGGATAGGTCTGGACTGAAAGACATCTGATCCCTCCATCACTTTAACTCTTATTTAACAAAATCCAGCACTGGTACCTGGAGATTTAAGGGATGCTGGTGCTGGGTCCAACATTGTTTTAAGTACCATTAAATCTTTCTCATATGGAGTATGGCCAGTGGTGTCATGAGGATAAACGATGACATTAGATCAAGAATTTTGATAAGCTTTCTTTTGGAGGCAGCTTCTTAATGAAAGAAATCCCTGAAAATATTCTGAAAAGTCAGGTCTTTGTCTTCTGGTAGAAATTACATACTTTTTGTGTCCATAATACATCCCTAGGAAAACAATTCTTTGGTGAGGGTGTAAAACAGGAATTTTGTAAGTTTAGCTTGATGTGGGAGCAACTGGAATGTGATGATAAACTTCCTACAGATGTAAAGTCACCATGGAACAGTGGTCTGGAAGAAAGGGTAGAACCATCTGCAGCTTGAGAGTTTTGAATCCGGGTTCTTTCAGAAAGGTATTTGGGTATGACAAATTCAGCTCCCTTTTTGGTGACCAAAAAGATTGAGTCTATGTTCGGCTACTGAATTTTAAAAATATCTAACCTCAAAAGAATGAACATAAAACAGCAAGAGAAAAGCATCAAACACCAAGAACTGCAAAAATAAATTCAGCAAATGGCCATAATTGGCCAACAACCAGAAAGTAACATGATGCATAACGTAAGAGAAGGGAAACCTTTTACATTTGCTCTATTCTCCACTGTAGTATGACTGCGATCTTGGATTTGGTATATATAGTTTGGGCGGCACATCCCCCCACTTTGGTTGGTTGTGTGTGCAATGTTGAACAACTATGGCCATTCTTTGCATTTTTTTCCTGCAGTTGTCAGTTTGAGGATTTTACATTTCAATGTTTAATTTCAATATTTCGCGGTTAGATGTTATTTTCATTCGATAAGCAAACATAGACCCAAAAAGGTTCTGGTATAAAATCCTTTTTTCTTTTCGCAGTGCAGGAACTGGTTGTATAACCTCCCTTGAAACTGAGAAGGAGTACTGGAGAGAACAGATGTGTCAGGACTGGGGGGGGGGGGGTACATGGAGATTTCTCTGAAGGGAGGAGGATTTTCTGTCCACTGCCAAGAGTATCCTCATTGAATTATTCTCAGCACCCACTTGTCTGTGACTATTTTTGGCCAAGCTTCTGGCCTGACCAAAAGCCTGAGGGAAGGGGAAAGGGCAGGAGGAACAGGAGGACAGGACAGGAAGCCATGAGTCTTTGCATAGTCATTCTTTAGCAGAGGAAAGTTCTTTTTAAGGAAAAGAGCCTCTTTTATTTGGATTGGAAGCATTATCCTCAAGTCATTTCCTCTTGGTGACCTGACACTTGTAGTGTTTGCTCTGCCCTATTAAGTTGGTTAACTTGTAAGGGGAGAACCTGGCAATATAAAACAAACATTCTAAATACCACATGCATCTATTTATTTCTGTCATCCTTTTTTTTTTTTTTTTTTTTTTTTTTTGAGAATATCTACAGCAGCAGGACTAAACACAAATACAGAACTTACAGGAACATTCAAAATCTCATTTTGAAATCCTCAGACAAATTCTGGTTATGTAACCAAGCATACTTCATCAATACAACAGAAGCAGATGCATTTCCAGAAGTAGTGTCCAAACCTTCCAAGAACCTCCTCAAATCATATTTCAAAATTTAAGTCACATTAGACAAAATATTTGGAATCTCATCCTCAGGAAGATCATTAACTCTGATTATCTCTGCTGCAGCTCCAGATTGATTCCAGTCAAATGCATCTCTAAACATAGTTAGCATCTGTACAAAGGTGAACACTTGCTTGGGTTTTTGAACCTGATCACTTTCTGAAGAATCAGACTGGAAGGAAGCAGAATGTTCACAACTGTCTGCCTCAGAGGCCCCTTCAAAATCTGTGGTGCTGGAATGATCTATAGTGAAGGTAGCCACATAGTCATTCGGTATAAGAACATAGTCTTTGACTGCAAAACACTCTTTTTAAGGAAACCACATAGACACTTTACATGGTAATCAACTGATTGTCTGTCATGGGGAGAAATTTCTGTTTCTTCTTACTATGAGCTACACTGGAACAGGGGTGTAGCCAGAAAATTCCATTTTATACTCAGAAACTATTTTTACTGCCCCCAACCCACTTGGCATTTCAAACAAATGGACAAATATTTCAAAATATTGCCCCCCTCTTACAGTTAATAAATGCACACATCATTTTCAGCATTTCCCTTTAAAAACTATTAAAGATATTGCTTTTAGATTTTCAATATTCTCTGTAAGCAAGTTATGTACTTGTTGATAGAGGCATTAATTTACACATTTGTAAAAATAATATGGCCTGGAAAAAGTTACAATATTTCTGAGTGATGCAAATAAAAAATGTTTTCAGTAGAGTACAAAGCGTATGCCTGGCTATACTCTTGCACTGGAGGACTAAATATTTGTTGACAGACTATTATGTCTGGCAAGGGGTCTCTTACCCTGGGGCTTTCCTGCACCTAAAGAGTTTGGTTATCCTGTGCCTGAACCAGGTACTGGAACAACCCCAGAGGATGGGTCTGACCCCCATACCATAGAAGGCTGCAGTCACACACTGGAGGTTGACTGGGAAAAAGGTAAGTGGTCAGCTGGATGACTTAAGGCAAAAACAGATTCACAAAACTGAGGCATGTTTTTGTTGAATTATTTTCTTTTTAGGTGCAACTGGATTTGATGGGAGTGCAGCAGTATCAGGAACCCCCAAATCAAAGGAATAATCACCACCAGAATAATACATTGACAATATTAAGGGATGACAAAGGGCAGGAATAACAGAAAATATAAACTATGATCCCACACAGCAAATAGGGCTAGGCTGCATAAAATATAGCAGAAAAGCTTTAATTGTGTTAAGCCATGTTCTACAATCTGCACAGTGTAGTAAACAACAGCAAACACAGTCACAGTACCGAGTAAAATAAACTTGTCAGCAAACTCAGCATAGTAACAAAAAATCAAATATGTGACCTTAAATCAAATAGAAACCATCAGCATGAATATGCATTTACTCAGAGATTTCCTTGTCAGAAGTAAAAAAAGAAATCCAGGGAAAATGCAAATAAAGTAATTCATTGTGAATTAAAAATAAAAACAGCTATATCAATGTTAAATCAGAAGTATCATGAAATGAAAATAAAAGTTAAAAAATGCAATGTTTTCACATCATAAGTTCAAAATGAGACAGATACACAACAGAAACAACAGAACTCTTTGCAACCTGCAATATATGCACAAGGCAGTCTTTATTGTTCAAATAATACCACAGAACTTCAGTTTTTCATTACAAGTCATAAAACATATTAAGCAAGTGCCATAACTGTATAAAAGGAGTATTAGGGGGACAAGTAATACAATACTTAAGTTAGAATTCCCATAGGAATTAACAGCAATAGTAAATAGCAAGAATATTAACATAAAACTTTAACACAGATAATATATATATATATATATATATATATATATATATATATATATATATATATATATATATATATATTTCTGTTCCAGAAGAATGCAAAGTTCCTGTAATCATGGCTGTACAGGTAAAAAAGACACTATCCAAAGCCAAGAACACAGCAACCATGGGACCTGACAACATCCCAGGCTGTGTTCTACATGAACTACAGAACGAACTGGCACCCCACCCAAGTACTATGTTCAATCATAGCCTCACCTCAGGCTATGTGCCCACTGAATGGCACACAGTGACGGTTATCCCACTCCACAAAGAGGGAGCCACCACAGACCGCGGAAACTACCGCCCCATTAGCCTAAAGTGCTTGATCTGCAAGGCTATGGAACGTATCATCATGGAACTTATAAACAATGACACTGGTAATCTCCAAACTCAGGACTCCACCCAGTTCAGGTTTGTAAAAGGCAGATCATGTCTCCTAAACCTAATAGACTTCTTTGAAGCTGTCACCAAAGCCGTAGATGAGGGTAAGGTGGTTCACACAGCCTATCAAGATCTCGCCAAGGCTTTCAACACCATACCCCACTCTGGAATTATAGATAAACTCACTAAAGTAGGTATAAATCCCTATGTCACTAGATGGGTTGCCAACTGGCTCACTGACAAAACCCACACTGTGAGAGTAGCAGACTCCAAATCCAACTTCAGACCAGTGACAAGTGGAGTACCACAGGGTCCAGTCCTGGGTCCTCTCCTGTTTGGTATCTATTTCTCTGAAGAACAGGCTAACACAGAAGGTCTTTGGCTAACGAAGTTCACAGATGACTGCAAACTAGGAGCCATAACCAAAACTCCAAAATATGTGGACATCCTACAAAAGGGCCTCGCTGAGACAGATGCCTGGTGTCAAAGCCATGGCCTCAAGCTCAATGCCAACAAGTGCATTGTCATCCCTTTTGGTAAAAACTCTGTACCGATGAACTAAAACATAGGCGGTAGTCTACTTAACACTGAAAGTGTAATAAGAGACCTTGGGACACAGGTGGACAGTAGTCTCTCCTTTGATAATCACATCACCACAGTAGTCAGGAAATCCTTCTATGTGGCACACCTCATCACAAAAGGTTTCTCATCCAGGAAAAAAGAGGTCATTGTTCCCCTCTACTCATCACTCATTAGACCCATTATAGAGTACAATGCCCCTTTTGGTATGTACCTCACAAGACATCTACAACAACTGGAAAGGCCACAAAAATACCTCACAAAGAGGATTACTGGCCTCAAACAGATGCCATACGCAGACCGTCTCAAAAAGCTGCAGCTTTACTCCGTCGCATATCACCTACTCAGAGGCGATCTCTGCCTAACACACAATGCTATGTCAAACCCAGAGCTTTTAGATATGCTGCACTTATAGAAATCCCAATCCCTATGAGCTACATGCTCTAGGGACCAAAACCTTGTCACCACAATAAACAGAACATGCTGGAGGGATAGATTCCTGTCCCAGAGACTTCCCATACTCTGGAACAAACTACTTATTTATATCAAACAAAGCTCCTCATTAACACTCTTCAAGAAAAATCTTGATGATTGGATAGGAGATAGGAAATTCACCCCAGGGATCTCTTCTGTGGCTCTGCTCGACAGTGGCACAGGAAAATAATTTTCTTGGGTGGCAAAAGCCAGGGTACCTTTTGGCTATGCTTATATAGGCCCTAGGGCCAATAGGCTAGTACCTACCTATGAACCTATGAACATATATATATATATATATATATATATATATATATATATATATATACATATATACATATACGCACATGGGTCTTCTTCAAATGCTCAAAGTTGCAGAATATCGAACTACACATCATAGAGGTTGGGATAATACATGTTCTTCAACACTGAACATGAAAGTAGACTAAATTAAAACTGATAAAAACTCTGCTTGTAAGTTTTTGCAGGGGGGCTGTGAGGGTTGCACCCCCACACCCTCTGCTACTTAAATATACCAACTCCAAGATCACACTACAGTGAAGAGCATGGTAAATTGCCATTCTGTGGCAAGACATATTTCTTTTAACCCAGGCCCTTATTTTAAATTTAAAGTGATTGACCATGTAATTAAAGAGGAATGGGGTGGTCCTTGGGTTTGTCACTGGAGAAAAATGAATTAATATGGCAAGTTATGTTGAGTGCTACAGCTCCACTGGCTTAAATGATTTATGTTCTATTCACTGTTTACTAAAGCTTAAGGGTTTGGACAGATAATTTTAATATGCTTTATATATATATATATATATATATATATATATATATATATATATATATATATATATATATATATATTTTTAATAATGTTTGTTTTTGGAAATGTTTGTATCGTATACATTTGTTATTGGGTGAGTGCCTTATGATGTAACTTTTTGTGGTCGTGTGATGTTTGAGGAGGGCTATTTACATTTACAAGCATGTTTTCATTGAAGTAATTGTCTGATGAAGTTCAAAATATTTGGTTTGGATGACAGTGCTTACATTAAACATTGTGTTTTAGCATCTTAATGTCTGGGTTTAGTTTCCTTTGTCGCACTTATCTTTGATTCATTGTTTTTCAGTGCTTTGGTCATTTTCTTATTTTTTTCAAAGTTTGTGAAGGGATTAATACATTTTTTAGAAGAATAAAGGGGAAAAGTGTGACAATAAAAACTGGAGGTCTATTATATTAAATCATGGGGATTATAACTTTTTTTATAAAATATTGCAGGTAAGTTTCATTGAGATTTTGTATGAAGTTCTGGTGGAAGGAAATTTTGGTGTTAAATTAAGAGACTGTCAGAATTTACTAGTGTTGGTAAGGGAGATCATTGATGATATTATAAGTGGAAAAGATGATGGTTGTAGAAGATGTCTAAAAAGTGTATGATTGTAGGGACCATAATAGTGTATAGAATATTAAACAGGAATTTGGTTTGACAAGTAAATTTTGAGTGTTATTAAGTCTATATATAATAATGCTAAGATTAGAATTCTGTTTAACTGTTAGGTACTAATGTTTTTCTAAAGACAGGTGTGACACAATATTGTCCTTTGAGTGGGATTTTATTTGCAGTGGTTATGAATGTAATTGATTGTAAGATGAGGACATATGATTAAAGTACAGACATTTTTTGTCTTATATAGATGATATTATTATAGGTAAAAATCAAAAGTAGATGAGTAGAATGTTATGTTGCATGTAAATTGTTTTGTTAAAGGACTGGGTGGAGAAGAGCAGACTAAGGAAGTTTGTTTTTCTATGAATGGTGTTTGTTGGGGATAAGAATTGAAAAAATAGAGGTGATTGAGGAGAAATGTTTGAAACTATAAATAAAATTAAAGAAATATGGAGATTCTAGCCAGTTTTTAAAATTTCCTATAAAAAAGAAAATATATTTGATTAATTTTGTTTTAATGAGTAAAATGGGTTGTTTAACAAGTGTATATTTACTTCCTGGAAATATGGAAAATATCTTTTACAAGTAGTGTTTTTTGTGGATATGGGTTAAATCCTGTTAAAATATGAGTATTATGTATGGAAAGTAATACATGTGGTTTGGGATTAATTAATCATATTATTTATTTAGCCTCTTTAAGTTTCTACAAGGCTTTGTTTGAAAAGGAAAGGGAGGTTGTGGGAATTTTAGCAAATCTGTCACATTGTAACTATGTAGAATGGTGGGATTGAAAAGGGAAAACTAAAAGAAAATGGTTTAATGGAAGGGGAGAAATAAAGCTATATCAAAATAAAATAAGACTATGAGACTTAGAGGTGAATAAAATATCTCAGAAAGTTTGATATAATGACATTCTTAAAAAAATTGGCTAATGCTTGGGAAGGGTTGACTAGTGATATTACTGGTTTTTGTTAAAGCTAGAAAAAAAAGGTGCATGATTTTTTTATATAAGTTGAATAGAAGTAAAATGTCCTATAGAAACTAATGTTATACAAGATCTTATCACAAAAGTTATAGTTATTTTGCAAGGAGGTAAAAAGCTCTGAGTATATTTGTGGGGGTTGTGAGAGGGTTAAAACATTAGGGAGTAGGATTTACAAATAAAGTTATTTTAAACTTTGTTCAGGTTAAATGGCTATCTGGGTGCTTATTATCCTTTTGTTTAGTTTGTTACATTTTGGCACCTATTCCTCCTTTTGGAATTGTATTTGTAGTGATTTTGGAGGATGGATAGGCTTATAGCTTCACCCAAGGCTATTTCAATTGGAAATAGCAGTGACAGAGCTTTAAAAACTCTGATTGGAAGAATGACACAGCTAGTGGAATTGCTTGAGGAGATTTGTCACTCATAGCTTAGGACCGCCTCTGACTCTACAATACCAGGAAATCAAGAGGCGGGTCCATCAAAGAGAAGTAATGGCAGTCGCAGTCAACAGCGTGGTGATGGTGGATTTACTTCACAGGATGTAGGATCGTTTGACCCAAAACAAACACCAGAACTATTAAATATAGCAGAAACAGCTTCAACGAGTAGTGCTGGTAATGGAAGGAGTAGAGAAGGTTCATTTGGAAACAAAGGTGACTGTGATTCTAATAATTGTTTTCTTACCAACACAGTATAGACCACTGTGAATCTAGAAACTTGGCTTAATAAGAGCATAACTTTTGACAAATCTGTGCGGTTAAATGCAAATGATTACACAGACACTTACGCAAATAATTTACTTAAACTGAATGATTTGTTATATAAATTTAAAGTATTAAATGTAGATAATGCCTATCTTAAAGATTGTTTAGATAAACAAATTGTACCAAAAGGCCTGAGAGTTTATAAGTACCCAAACAGTGTGGAGGAAGGTTCGGATTTTCATAAAGAACTGCTTGAGATATTTGACAACTGTGGTTTTAATATTTTACGGGCCATTATAAAACAAAATGACAGGACAATGACAAATATGAATGAAAGAATTAATAGAATAAATAACAGCTTATTGAATGACTTATTGTTAACTGTGGAAGGGGAAAAAGGAAGTATTTTGATTTAAGAAATCAAATTGATGACAAAATTAACGTTATTATTAACAGGAAAAAGAGGAAAATGGATAGAGATTTATTTGAATATGAACACAATACACATTACCCCAAACCAAGGAGCTACACTGAATTTTCTAATTATGAGGTGGGTTTACATAGACCAACAAGGTTGAGAAACAATGAGGAGAGAGTGAATATGAAAAAATATTATTATGGAAATGAAGGAGACGAGGCAGATAATGATAGAGAAGATGGCCCAGGGATGTCAATGACCCTTTAAGCTATTCCCTCCCCTTCGAAGATCTGAAATATTGATGAACAAGGCAACATACCCTCAGGGGAATTAGAGGGGGTGGAACAACAGGGGGGAACATCAGAGGTATTAATATTAGCTAATTCATTGGATGAAGGTCCAGATGAGTTCCTAGATGCAGAAAATATAGCAATGGGAGATACAGATTCCACAGGTTACATGCTAAAGCACAATGGGTACACTATTTTTAACTATAGTAATTTAGACATTACAGAAGAATATTTTAATTTGTTTGCAAAAGGTTTCAAATTTGTACCCAGAAGGAAGTGTGAGATTAGTAAATTGCTTATAGACCTTAAAATGTTTACTAGCAAGAAAAATCTGGAACTGATATTTAAGCAAAACAAAATTGTAGAAGGGAATTTGAGGAAAAAGAGCATTTGGAACCCTCCATTACACCCCCAGTTAAAAAAACTTTGAAAATCTGGTTGAGAATAAACTCAGGAAAAGGGTTTCTAATAATAAAACTTGGTCAAATTTACCAAAAGAAGAAAGCCTTATTCTAAACACACTTAGAGAAAATAAATTTATTAGGGTGATGAAACCAGACAAAGGGGGAAGCACAGTCATTATGGATTCTATAATTTATGAAAGTAAAATGATGGAACTCCTTCAGGATGAGATTAAGTATTCCAAAGTATCAATCAATGAAATAAACATTGCTTATAAGAAAATGTTTATTGGTCTAAACAATTTACTATTGGAAGGAGTAATAGATGTGGAAACATTAAATTTTTTGTATAATAAGGAGCCAAGAGTTCCTAGTATTTTTGATATTTCTAAGACCCACAAAATATAGCAGACCCCCCCTCCCAATGAGACTGATTGTGGCAGCTAGCCAATCAGCCATTGCACCAGTAGCAAAATTTTTGGATGTAAAATTAAAAAAATATCTTCCTAAATTCCCAAAATACACTTAAAGATTCGTGGGACTTCCTTAGGAAAGTAAAGAATTAACTGTTTTCAGACAAATTGATGTGTGTAACCATAGATGTGGTTGACTTATTCACTTCCATACCTCATTGTGAAGGTTTGGAATTTCTTGAAGAGGGACTGACGAAGTGTGGAAAATGTAATGCTAAAGATATATACCTGATAATTACCTTAATGGAAATGGTACCTAAATATAATTTTCTTTATTTTGAAGGTGAGTTCTTTCGTCAGGAAAAAGGTGTAGCAATGGGAGCAATGTGCGCACCAACTTACGCTAACTTGGTTCTCTCATGGTGGGAACAAAAATAAATTTTTCACTCTATAAATAAAGATTACTGGGTCTTATATATTCGATTTTTGGACGACATATGTATTTTTTGGATAGGGGAGGACAAGCTTAATGAATTTATGCATTACATATCCTCAACTACCAACTTTTTGAAATTTACTTACAAATATGGACATGAATCCATTGAATATTTAGATGCAAGGATTAGAAAGGGCAAAGAAAATCAAAAATTCAAATCAGAGGTGTTTAGGAAAGATACATATTGTAATTAATTTTTACACTTTCAAAGTGCACATCCCTTTGCTCAGAAGAAGAGTATTGTTAAAGGTCAACTCGTCAGGGGTAGTTGGATGACCACAGATTACGACGGTATTTAAAATAAGCTCACCTACTAAGAAGCATGTTTTTAGAAAGGGGTTACCCCATCTATATGATTGATGAAGTAACTAAAGAAGTGACTTTGCACAGAAGGGACAGATTTGCCCCTATTTTAGGAATAGAGGATATTAACGTATGAACTGAGTAGATGAGCAGGAAAGACAATAATTATGAGAATGTTTTTGTTCTTGACTATAGTGGGGATACAAAGGTCATCATAGAATCATTGAAAGAAGAATGGGACAGATTCAGTAATTTATCTGACTTAAATCTCTGGTTTGATACACCATTGAGGTTTGTTTTTAGAAAAGGGAAATGTATAAAAAGTAGGTTGGAAAATAACAATTACACTAAAGGAAATAATAATAATAAAAAAGTTGGAACTTTTAAATGTGGATCTTGCCCACAATGCCCCTACATTCTCAACAAGCCTGAGGTATATGTCTCTAGTCGTAACAGATGTATTGCCTCTAAAGTATACTCCAATTGGGAATCAAAAGGAGTAGTATACCTTGTGACCTGTGAAAAATATGAAGTTATGTGGGGAAGACAGAGAGATGTTTAAGGAGAAGAATTTACAAACATCTATACGACATTAGAAAAGTAATAATAGAAATGCTTTATTTAAACATACAGAGAATTGTGGGCAAGCAGCCTATAATTTTTTTGTATTAGATGAGGTTCAAAGAGATGCCAGAAGGGGACCATGGGAGATGCAATTAGAATACCGGAAAGTATATTGGCAGTTGATTTTAGAAGCCATTAGATGGCCCGGGTTAAATGACACGGTGTCCTTGGCACCAGTTTTGAAATTATGAGCTGCTAAATTGTAAGTTTTGCACATGTATCATTAACATTTTTAATATACGTACAGCGTTTTGATGTGTATTTATTATATAAATCCCTTTTTTATACATTTACTCATTATTTTTACTATTATATATATTAATTTTAGAGGATGTACTTTCTTTTAAGGGTAGTAGTATATTATTTTATGTACACACATACATTTATTTTATGCATACATATACATTTACATATGTTTATATTTTTATATGTTTTATTAATGAGTATTTACAGTTAAAGAATGTTATATTATTTTTATATTATATGCTTTAAAGATTTGGATCAAATGTTTCAGAAATACGTTTTAAAAGCTTTTAGCATTTTAGTTTATGTTTAAATGTGTATTTGCAAACTAAATATATTTGTACTAAGTGGTTTGGGGTAGCACTTTAACTAACCGTTTTTGTAATTGAAGTTCAAATATTGATTGGCATTAATTAAGTAATTATTAAGGATGAGCTGTGGTATATATTGTTATTTCGTATGTTTGCTGTGCCTAAAATAAACTTTGTTCAGGTTAAACGGCTATCCGTGTGCTTATTATCCTTTTGTTTAGTTTGTTACGTTTTGACACCTTTTCCTCCTTTTGGAATTATTTTAACTAGGTTACATTTTTTGTGAGACTGAATAAGAATATGGTTATTTATAGGTATTGTGGACAGAAAAGACAACTATAGTAGAAACCATGAATAATATTTTATTTGGTGTTATATGAAATATTTGGAAAGCTAGGCTGATGGAGATTTTGTTTAATAATAAGATTTGGAGCCTTGCTGGTATTTTAATAAGATAAGATTTTGGTTGTGCAAAAAGAGTGGCATGAATAACAAATAACAGATGCATTTAGTTAAAGTGCAACTTTTTTCAAGTTTTTAAATTTGTTTCATTTTGTGAAGTAAGTGCATTTCTTCCTATGGTGTTTAATATATACTTAATGTAAATAAGTGAAAAATAAAGGGCCCCCACTCTTTCAGACCTGAGCTGCCACCAACTCAAGAAGCTGGAAGCTTTATTTAACTTCTCATCCAAAGGATGCCACACTCAGGAGTGTAGCATCCCCCTTATGCTGTACTACAGTGTCTGCAATCCATCTCCCTGGAGAGGGAAAATAATCCACAAACTTCTGCACCAAAGGCAAGTGTGCTACCTGTTGCACCAGTGATTCTGGCTACGAGTTAGCTAGGAGTGGAGTATGAACATAGCCATCTGACTGAGAGGTCTTGCTTTAGTTGTAGTTTAAAGGAATTTGCATTTTCATCTTGTCTGAAAGCTAGAGGTATGGAGTTACAGATTTTTGAGAGGTAGGAGTAGTATGATGAGTCTCCAGGAGTAATTTTAGATTTAGTTACAGTCAGCGGCAATGTTTCAGTAGACAGCAGTAGTTTACTGGGTGTATACTGCTGGGGAACAGCTGTGTAAAGAAGAGTTGGAAGCAGAAAGGATGATGCTGTGGTTGTCTGTCAGATATGGTTTGACCCCATCGACAGTGTCAAATTTCTGATGCAATTGCTTTACAGCCTTTTATATGTGAAAGTCATATTTCATATCTTCATTGATGATGAACCTAATAGCTTGGTATAGGTTACTAGTTCAAGTGTGATTGGAAGATGATACAGGAAAATGATTTTTGTAAACTGTTAGTTTCTTTGGGTTAAATAAGATCAGGTTTAGGGCTAAGGGCTAAGGTGTAACTGTAAGTCTGCTAACCAAGCTTTGAAAAAAGTGAAGGATTCCGGGATGACCTGTTATAGTTTATGTAGGGCTTTAGCTGAACAAACAAGTGTTTGGTTGCAGTGTACTGGTCATTGATGCAGATAATGAAACTCAAAGGACCTAGAGTTGAGTCTTGAGGATCCCGATTGTTACAGAGGGACAGAGAGAGAAACAAAGGCAAAAATGCAATTTTGTCATTTCACTGCCTTTATTCTATTTGAGTGGGAGCTATGAAACCACAAGAGTGATGATATTCCTTGTCCTAGGAAAGACAATTTAATGAACAGTTTATGGGTTGAGACTATGTCAAGTTCCTTGGATGTATCAGGAATATTGCTGATATTGAATAGCCTCTAGTCTTGCTGTGGTTTACTGTGATGATAAAGTTTAGAAGGGGTGTTTGATGTTGTGATGAGGATGGAAACCATGTCAATCTGGGGAGCGAAAGTTGCCAGAAATAAAGGTAACAACTTGCAATTGAATACATTTCTCGAGTACCTTCACCAGAGGAGATAAAATGGCAATAGGCCTGTGGTTTGAACCTTAATGGTGTGATTTATTAGGATCAATGTTAAGCAGGTCAAGATGTCTGCTGCTATTTTGTTATATTCTACTGGTAAGTTATCCTGTGCAAGGGGGTAGGTTTTAAGTTATGAAGCAGATTCTTGATAGCAGAAGTCTGCACAGGTTGAGAGAAAGTGCTTGGATTGTTGTTTAGTTCTGGGGAGGATTATTGGCATTGAAAACTGAAGTGTTGATAACAGAGAGATTATTATTTGAAGAAAGTGGGACTTAAATTGTTTAGCAATGTTATTTGTGTGTTTATGGTTTGGATAGGTACTAGGTAGTGTAATCTGTTCAGAGATTAGCAACTGGTTAATGGTGGGCCAGAAATAATTAGGGTCATTCTGATTTTCAATTTGCAGTTTTGTGTTTTGTTGTAATATTTTTATTTTTTTTTTTTTTGTTTGTTTGTGATATCTCATTTTATATTTAATGGAGTGTCTAAACTATTTTATAACAGATGAGTTGTTAAGGTATTAGTTTGCTTACATATTTTCCATGCTGCGTCTTCTTTTTCTTAGCTGTTTAGTTTCTTTTGGCAGTTATTGTGCCAGGTTTGCTTTAATTCTTTTGGTTCTTATGGAGAATGAACATTCAGTATAGATGGATTGCTTCTACCACCTTCCAATTCATTACCTTCAAGTTGGTGGTAAAAGAGTCAGGATGGAAGCAAGAGAGATTATGTCCATTATTTTATCTGTGCTGTATTTGTATGGGGTATTATCTCTTATAGCAAAGATAGGGAGATGATATTTTTAAAACGTCATGAAGGGAATTATGTTATAATGTTCTTTGGGTTGTTTGTATCCAATCAATAATGGTTCCCTTACGGATTAGTGTATTGCATCTAGTAGGGATAGAAATAACTTCAATTTTATGAACAAGTTGTTCTGTTCAGACTATCACTGTGTCCCTTACAAGAAGAAATAAACTGAGATTACTTTATGTATTCTGAGGTCTACAAATATTGATTTACACCACAAGTACAACTGAGATTCCATTCCTTGATCTGGTCATTCTGCTAGCCATAGGTCCTAGTGTATTAACAGCTGGCTATGTAGAATCTTAATTTCAGAGTTCTGGGTGAAATGAAATCCAAACAACTTTGTATCATTTAACAACAGATTTTACTTACAGTTGATAGGTATACCGATGGGTTCTCCATGTGGTACCAGTGTGGCCAATTTGGTCATTGTGTACTGGGAGAGGGAGTTTATTTTAGCTAATTCCTTATTTGTGGAGAACGTTGTGTTATATACTCGATTTCCTGATGATATTTGTATCATCATGAAAGGTAATAAAGTATAGTAAAAAACTATCAACCAAATTGTCTGATGAAGTGTAGTAGGTACTACGCGAAAGCGCTCACACCTTAATAAACCTTTTCTGGATTACTACTGGATTACTACTGGAGTTTTTGTGCAGACTTCATTACATTTTCATCACATTTGGATTTGTGATTGTGACTTTGACTTTACTCGTGGTGAGAGCACCTGGTTTTTACTACATCATGAAAGGTAATGAGGCGACAGCTATTTCAGTAGTAGATATGTTCAATTCTTCCACAAATTTTTTACAGTTTACCCATACTTTTGCCCCGTTTCGGGCAGCGTATTTGGACGTGGATCTCATGAAGGATAAAGAAAAAGGATGTTTTGTAGCTAAGATCTATAGGAAGAAATCCTTCTCTAATAGCTACGTCCATTTTAATAGTTGTCATCCTATCCCCCAAAAGAGATCAATCATTAAAGGCCAACTTGTTAGAGCTGCCCGAATGTTATCTAGGGACTATGATTTCGAGGAAGAATGTGCCTTTATGGCAGATCTTTTCTCCAACAGAGGCTATCCAGCAGACCTTATAAAAGACCTTCTATGGGAAATCCAGAACAAGAGAGCTTCAGGGATATATGTACCCATTTTAAATCATGATATCGCTGAACAAGTTACTTTTGTAGGGAGGAAGGCTGAAATTTTTCCAAAGTCCAATAGTTTCATTTTAACATATAGTATGGATGCTAGAGAGATATTCTCCATTATTCTAAAAAAATGGAATTTAATAACCTCAGATGATTCTATTTGTAGAATTTTTAATGAACCACCAAGAATAGTGTTTAAGAGAGGTTTCAACCTCAAAAGCATTCTAGAAAAAAAAAAACAAGACATTCAGTGCCAGGAACAGAATGTATAAATGTAATATGTGCCGCTACTGTGGCCAAATAAAGACAGGGTCTAGAGTTGAAATTAGACATTTGGCATTTCGTATAATGGGTAGATTCAATTGCTCTCATACACAAGTGGTGTATTTGGCCCAGTGTTCAAACTGTCCAGCTTTTTATGTCGGGAAAACCGACAGAAAATTCCAAGAACGAATATATGAACACCTTTATGCTATCAGGAAAGGTAAGATGGACAATGCCTTAGCCAGGCATATAGGAGAAAATCCCAACCACAAATTTTTGTTTTGTATCATTGATCAGGTGAAGCCTGATGTCAGGGGGGGACCTACCACCCTACATTTGGAGAGTAGAGAGTTGTCGTGGCAACTTAGGTTAGACGCTTGCCATGCCCCTGGCTTCAATGGCATGTTGTCCATAGCTTGCCTATTAAAGCTCAAGAGGCTCAATAGATAATAAGTGCTGGTACCTATTATGTGTTACTTCTTCTCCCCTTTTTAAAATAAAATTATTTTAAATTAATTTAGCATTTTAGGTGAATTTTTCATCAGTTAGTCAAATAAATTTATACACAAATTTATACATGATTCCTGTTTACTTGTTATATTTAGGTGACACCTAACTCTTTCTGAAGTCCCATTTGGCAGGGTTTGTTAGGGTAGTCCAGTCCTTCTAGTTTCAGTATATGCAAGGTTATCTGCATTTCTGATTTTTTCAGTCTACACATTTAGCGGTCTGTTCGATCAGATGGTGTAGGGCTAGGTTACTCCGGGATACTTATTTAAGGTTCGATATAGTTGTTGCTGTCTTGACATATAAATGGAAGGGACATTGTCCTCTCTGACTATTTACTAGAGGTCAGATTGTTTAATATTGTCATATATTAGAAACCATTTTTATAGCCCTTCATATGGAAATTGTAGAAACTGTATTGATCAAGTTAGTTTAATACATTAGATTGAGTTTACTTTCCTCGGTACACTAGTTTTCCAGGGTTGATAGCTAGCTTCATAAGTCAAGCATTGGCATTTGCATTTTTTATTTTTATTATATTTCTCTGTTGTCTGTTAGTGTATATTACAAAGGTTTTTTTGTCAACTGTAGTCTAGGACTGCTTAGGTATCTGTCATGTTCTCGCATTATGTTTTTATCAGCGGAGAACATTAGATTTTCTTATATTGATGATGGGTGTTTTTTTGTGCAAGTGCTTATTTTTATACTCAATATGAATGCTTAAATTCTAATGTAAAACTTGTGGTCGATTATCTTAGGCATATATACATTGGGCTATTTAAGAATTATCGACTGTGTTGTTTATTGTGATTCTTTTTTAAATATGTAACATATGAGCTCCTCAGTTGAGTTTTAGACTCACTCAGTATTATTCAGCACTACCACCGTAATCATTTAAGTGATAAATGTAGCGGTGTGCATCATGTTTTGTTATTTTTTATTTTTTATATTTATTCTGACTCAATAGTGATTAGTTTTAACTTTTTTACATTTTCATTGTTAGATATTTTATTTTATATTTTTTTAGAATGTTAATCTAGTCCATTGTATACTATTTGGTTCAGTGGGTGTGCCGACATTCTACCCAGCACAGATCAATGATCATGTGATTTTTAAACTTTTTGAAATTTTGTATTTAAGGTAATGGTTTGGGGGAGACACTGTTTTATCCGTTTTCTGATGAAGTTGGAGTGTAACCGATGAAAAGCTTGTATTAGTGCTTAAAAATAAATTGTTTCATTTTTTGAACTCACGGATTGAGTGCTTTTGCTTAATAGAATAACCCGCAGGTCATCGGAGTGCATCCTGTTTGTTTCTTTTTCAGTTTGTTTACCTTTATCGAGTTTGTTTTGAAATGGAAAAATATTTATCAGCAATTATTTGTACTTGTAGAGCTCTGCAAAGCTTTGTGGCATTTTCTTATGGTCATGCACCTTGATGCTTTAGTCCAGAAACCACTACCCTCATGGACGCATCTTAAACAAAATTAATTTTGAATGGAGAAAAAAAAATATAAAACAATTGGAAGATTATTACTACATCACCAGTCTTAGTGATGCAATATTTCACCAAGTGGGTGATGATAAAAAAATAGCACTCATTTTTCTAATGATAGAAGGCAATGCAAAATATCATATAGCTGCTGGGATAATTTATTGCAAAGCTGGCAATGTAGACTTGAATCCCATGGGCTCACACTTACATAGTGAATGCCCAAGTACATAGGTTTTGTCTGTGCTTCCGCAGTACACATTTCAATGTTACACGTTTTGTCATTTTAAAAGTTTGATGTTCTGGTCTAGATGGTAATGTGATATTATGAAGTAGATCCATATATATATATATATATATATATATATATATATATATACACACACACACACACACACACACACACACACACACACACACACACACACACACACCCTCATTGATTGTTTGTTTGTTTGTTAACTAGGATGATGACATGGTTCAGAACAGTCACTACCTAAGCCATAAAGCTATACAAAACAAATATAGTGCACAAATGAGGATAGACAAGCAAAAATTAAACATGCAGTAAGCAAAAAGAATATAAATAACAGAAATGCAGCTAAACACCAAATTAAACAAAATAATCCTATATAACTGAAGGTACAGTTTTACAAAGTAAACAGGTTCACAGAAGATCACAGTTTAGCTAAAACTGATACATAAAAGGCAGATTATACTTCAATGGATTACGTAAACAGGGCTAAGAAGTAGTTATAGTAGTAGTTAGAAATGTTTTAACATCACTAGTCAATGCATCCAGTTTTTTTGTGGCTTATTTCTTTTGGGAACACTGTGTACACAAAGATTGAACCATAACACATATTTTTATGGATTTGATTGAGTTTCTGAACTATTGGAAGTTTGGTTTAGCTTTGATTTCATTGTTGTTTTAAGTGATTTCATTAGAAGTTTTTGAGTTTAGGAGTTTGGACATGCCTTATAGTGACAGATGCAGTGGCACAAAGGGAAGAGCCTCCCATCTATTGTGTTAGCAGCCCATGTTCAGCTGCAGAACTGGATCAACAAGGGAGCTGATAGAGCTGCAGCCCCAGGACCACACATATTAAGTTGGCATTTGCCTTAGAGGATTAAGGAGCTGTTAACAAGCTGTTCCTATGGTCCAGAGGTGCAAGGTTTGATTCCCTTAGCCTCCAGTGTCTAATTGTGTGACTCTGAGCAAGTCCCGTAACCAGACACTGCTACTGGGCTGACTCTGAAAAAGGTCTATGGAGATCAGTGCTCTACCCCAAAAAACAAATACAAATAAAATAAAAAATAGGCTCTATTGCTTCTACTCCCAGCTTAGTTTTAAATCCTGTGACTAAATATAATAGATTAATAGGTTAATAGGTTAGTGTAAGGCTAACTGCCCTTGTAGGCCATTTTAAGCCTAGCCAGCTGCCAACTTTCCAAGGCCCCTTTTAATTTCAGTGCCAGGTCTATATTAGGTCCATAATGCATCGCCATTCATCTCACACCCTAGGTTCCAGAGGAGCAGTTTATGGGGAAGAGAGTAGAAATGACTGGATGGCTGATGGTCTGCTGTCCTTCATTAGGAAAAGGAGAGGGTTAAGTAGAATAGCTGCTGCACAGGTATTTGCTGGCAGAGATCAGGACATAAATAACCAGTGTTAAACAATGTCAATGAAAGCATCAGCTGTCCTAGGTACACAGCATATGAGTATTGGCATAAGCACTAAATGACTCTATTGATGCACTATTTTTAGCCCATTAGGACATTAGGACTAATAAATGTTTTGATGAAGTCCCCTATTAACAGGAACGAAAGTGCTTAACATTTTATGTATTAATAAAATATTTGTTTGGTGAACAGACATAGTGTCATTGTTGTACCACAGCAAGCTGTTGGATTTTATTTTATAGGATCATAGGTTCATAGGAGATTACTAGGCTAGCAACCAGGAGGTGATTTTAAGCCTACCCATTTCAACCCAATGTAATACCATAGAAGTAATAGTCAATATCCAAGATTGCATTTAGTGATGACTGCCCATGTCCAGGAGGGTCGTGGGCACTATCTCTGGTAACAATTTATGGTGCCCCATCTACTCATCCAGGTTCCTCTTAAACAGTGTCATAGAGGTGCTCTGTTTCACATGAATTGTTAGCCTGTTCCAAAGACGTGGCAGTCGCTGAGAGATAAATCTGTCCCTCCAGCATGTCCTAGTTGGCGCTGACTTTAGCCTCTTCTCTTCCAGTATCTTCTGTTACAATATTAATTTCAATAGTTATGATACAGTCTGACATGCAAGTGTATTTCTTTCTCTGTCCTGCAGGGCACACTGTTAGCACATTTTTACTATAAGCAGCATTACAAAGACATTTTTCAACACATGCATCTGTGCATGTCAGTTTGATATACAAATGACATGTAATTCTTTACAAAACCCCAGCTAGCTATACTGGCATATGTTACACATACAGTGCCCTACTTCTCCAGGCATAGCTGGCAATACCTCACATCGTCAC
>NC_056736.1:328449703-328514703 GCF_019279795.1 Protopterus annectens
AGCCTGGACAGGGTTTTCATGTCAGAAAATTCATAGTTGAGACCAAAACAAATTCTATATCTGGACACATATTCACACTGCATTTGACAGAGTCGTGCTTCTTCAGAAAAATAAGGATGGGTATTTTTAAGTTGCTGACTTTTCTGGACTTTACCTCAATGTTAAAAAAAATTTTGCAGCTTTTTTGATTCAGGCTAGCTTGTAGAAGTTTCAGTTCAGTATGTATGTCTGCACATACAGTGCCACTAACTTTATCTTTCATTCCCAATCCCAGGCAGGCAAGAATGAATTTGTGTGCAAAATTTATTCTGTACTCTAACACTTTGGTATAAGAATTTTCTTAGTGATAAGACAGTTCATTCAAAAAGCTATTCTTTTCCAACCTTCTTAGTCCAAAACATAATCTGTTTAGGTATCTCCATGACAGGATACGATACTGTCATAGAAAAACAAATATCAGGTTATCTTTGATCAGTCTTGGAAGTGTCCGAGTAGTTGAGAATTTCAGAAATCAAGACCTATTTTTTAATCTTGTATTCTAAGGCATACTCACTCAAAGGCACTCACTGAACCACTATATTTTGCATCAGAAAGTAAGGAGGTGCAATAATCTGATATATTTGTCTCCAAACAATAGTTTTCAGATTGAACTGTACCCCACTCACTGGTGTACAAGGAAACAACACTGCTTTCTACACTGGATGAATCATTTTCTGCAGATGCATTTAACTCAAAAAATAAAACCAGGTATACCAAACCACCAAGTTTTATATACAACTTAAGAAATCACAGCTTTTGAGACAAGCTTTTTCCCAAAAAATGAAAAAAAAAAACTTAAGATGCAGCAGCTGTTCACATAAGTAATGACTTTACGAATCATTCAGTAATTAAGTTAAGCGTAGATACTTTAAAAGAAGTACATACATAGCCAAAGGGCACTTCATCATTCTTCCTCCCTATTACAAGAAGCCATTCTGTGACTTCCAGGCTGAGACTGATAAGTATATTGTAAATAAGTCTGATTACCATCTAAAAGATTGTGATATTTTGCTTTCATCATAATGCCTCTCATTTATATCTTCCACTAAAGGAGACTTAAGTGAGACGTTAACCAAACTTAGATTGTTTGGTAGAAATCTAAATTTTAAAGTTATTTTTAAAGCTGGTAAAAATGAAAAAAAAAATGCTTAAAATTAACTAGTTTGTTTATGCCTATTAGTCATCTGGTACTGCATGCATCTTCTATGCTACATGAAAATCAAATATGTAACTTAAATAGTACTCTTTCTGATAGTAGGTATTTAACTAGAATAGAAATGGTGCATATGCTTTGAATAATTTATGTATGAAGAATGATGCAATTATAAAACATGCACACAAGGGCGTAGCGGTAGTAATTATAAATTGATTATTTTATTTGACACAGATGTATGAATTAATTTGCAAAATGAAATTATATGATCTACAAATGGATAGTTACATTTCAACAAAACTGTATCAATTTATGAATATGACTAAACCAAGAACACCCATTTTATATGCCTTACCAAAAATACAGAAAGATAGATTAAATTCACCTATGTGACCAGATGTAAGTTCACTATGGATAACTTATCCTATTTCTATTTTTAGAATATATTTTGAAAGAGTATTTAGCATATGTAAACAAGTATCTCAAAGATAGTAATGATTTTTTAATATCACTTTATATACTGAACACACAGAATAGTATTGAGATCATTGTTTGCTCACTTTAGATGTTAATTTATTATTTAAGATCATTCCCAATGCTTTTGGCATTCAGGTGGTAAAGGAACATCTCTGCAGATCAAGTAAATTGTCAACCACATTTATTAAGGCTGTTTGCTCTTGAATGTGGCTTTGGATAATAATAAAGTATTTATGTTTAATAATATATTTTTAACAAAAGATGGCAGTGGTGATGGGTATTCCTGTTGCTAGTATTTATCCTACTATAGCACTTTTAAGTTGGGAAGATTTGTGCATTTTGGAGAGATTACCTATTATAGACATTTTGTTGATAATGTTTTTTTTTACTCTGGTCTGGTACGAAAGAAAGTTTCCATGGACCAAAAACACAGAAACAAGAAACAAGTGCAACGAAAGAAACTTTACTTGATTTTGTTTCTTATTTACAAATAACTACAAATTTTTAACATTTAAACTTATTATTCTACCACTTCTATTGCCTTTCTAGACAGAAAAATGAGTATATTTGATAACAAAATAAATACACCCATTCATGATAAAGATGTACAAGGTAATAAGTATCTTCATGCTCTAGTACATGGTACCTGTAATGCTGTAAGGAGGAGTCAGTTCCTACATATGAGTAGATTGCAACTGCATATTCAAGTAAACCAACAATCTCAAAAGGGAAGAAGGAATCCCCCCCAAAAAAAAACTGAAAGTCAGGCAGCAAAAGGATTCAGCTTCTTTTTCTTTATTTTTTACTTCTTCTGGTACCTCGGCTACACAAGCCTTCAAGGAATAAAACAGTGCAAATTAAGCAGCCTTTTTGTATCCCATCAATTAAATGTGCTAATACATTTCAATTAATATACACCAATTGCTACAAAATTCTACCCAAGTTTAAAGGTGTACCCCCCAATTAGTATCAGAAAGAAAGAGAGACACAGAAAAAGAATCTCTCCAGTAATACATATGAAAGTGCTTCACTATAATATCCTACAAAATGCACTACACAGTAAAACCATTCATTATTAATGAATTAATAAACATTAATTGATAAATTAATATTAATTCTATTAAATGCTTCTATTCAATACATGCATTTATTCTAAATTTATTTGTTTTTTTTTTAATTAACATTAAATAAGTTACTAACTAACTAGTAACTAACCCATTATTGCACTTTTCCCTATTATTGGCATTCCTCATACCATTTTCTTGATTATTTGTCTTCATACTTCTGCTTATTACTGATTCTAAATACTATACTTCCATTAAACATCCCAATTCCACATCCAAAAATTGCATAATTCTGTCATTAACTCTATATGTAAACTCTAAACCAAAAGATTTCTGACTTAATATGCTCATGAAATGTTCACATTCACATTGATCACCCCTGCACACAAATATCAAATCATCAATGAAGCATTTAAACATAACTACATTGTTCTTGACAAAACTTGTTGGATTAATAAACATATTTTCAAAAGAAGACATAAACAATAGCATAAGATGAAGCATACGCCACTCCCATTGCCGTTCCCTCTTACTGCAAATAACAAACTTCTTCAAAAACAAAATAGTTATGTGCCAAAGCATACTACAAAAGCTGACAAAAATAAGCAGTTTTAGGGCCCGCACCCAATGTTTTTACAATTGCTTCTAAGCCCTTTTCTATTTTTATATTTGTGTAAAGTGATTTTACATCTACACAAGCAAAATAATAGTCAGAACTCCATTGAATTTTACCAATACATTCTAGGACATGGGCAGTATTTTTGACATGTGACTGAATTCTGGAAAGAACCCCTTTCAAATGAGAATCCAAAAAGATGCCTAAATTTTGCAAGAATGCCCCCATCCCTGAGACTATTGGTCTTCCAGGGGGTTTAGTTAATGATTTATGCAACTTGGGGATTTCAAAAAATTTGGTATCCTTAGGATACTTAACATATAGTTTTTTAACATCTTTTCAATCACAAAATTCCAACCTTTCTCCCCTTTTCAATAGTTCAAATAGACCCTCATTAAATTCCTTTACTGGATTAGAATGCAATTTTCTATAGACTGTATTATCAGGCAGCAAATCAAACACCATACAGTTATAATAATTTCTTGCCATTATGCCCCGGTTCTCCCCTGTGTCTGCTTGTGTAAATACATATTTTGCAGTTAAACCACATAGCTGCTTTAAGACCAACCATTGCTCCCTGTTTAAGTTCCAAACTTTTGAATTTTTAACAGACTGGCTATAGACAACTTCAATTTGTTTATATAATGCATTCTCAAACACATTAACTGCACTTAAAACTTTAGGGGATACAAAAGAACTAAGAAAAGGAACCTTAGGTACACTCAATTTACCATATCCAGTAGAAAAAAAAGACATTTTCATCATTGAACAAGTCAGAGTCGTTATCAGTTTCCACATCCAAAACATTGTCCCAGTCCATAAACGGGTTATCATAAATTGACATATTTAGCAGTGAGTCCTCCCCATGTTCATCATTAGGTACAACTTGAACATCACTTTGCCCCTTATTTGCAAAAAATACCTTCAAATGCAGTTTCCTGCAAAATTTCTTAACTTTGCCCAACACATCAGCAAGTGTAGGACAAAACGTTGGGACAAACTTGATACCTTTAAGGAGGATATTCACTGCTTCATCTGTTAACAGCAAATCCAATAAATTCACAATGTTTAATGTTTTTACTGCAAACATGTCACTAGTAACATTCCCCCTTTGGTTAACTGTTAGCACCGAATCCACTGCATTATCATCGCCAGCCATATTCACTACACAAGGTGCTGGAAAAGTGCATTTTACGGTCTTACTGGCAATGGCACTAACAACAGTTCTTTCAGAATTTCAGGTTTCAATAGAAAAAGACTCAGAGAAAGTGTACACAGGGAACATACTCTCTATATTATAAGCAGCACATACCTTACTCTGCCCAAAAGAACAGTTGAGTTTCTTTTCCCCTTTCCCTGGAATCTTCTTCCCCTTCCTTTCCTCCAATTTTGGCTTTCAAAACTCTCCATATTCTATGTTTGAAGGGGCCCGCCAGCCGCTTTGTTCACATCTTTGAATGAAATGCTCTTCCGGCTGTTGGACACCAAATCACCTGATGAGAGGGATGTGTCGCGAGAGGAAGGACCTGAATGTGATCTACTTCTACTGGCCTGATTCATATGCCCTCTTCCATTCTTTCACTGCCAGGAGAAAATTATACTGCTGCTGTAGTCATTGACATTTCAGTTTAGCTTCTTTTTCTTTCTTTCAACAACTTCTGACTCAACCTTGGCCACTCTAAGCTTAATTTCATGAAGTTTGCTGGAAAAGGTATTTTCAGATGTCTCTGCTAGCAATACTTCCTGCAGTTGAACAATGGCATTCCATGCTTTCTCCTTTGCACGGATATTCCTTTTTATTAGGATTTTAAGCCAGTTTATGGTGCACAACAAAGACACTGCCTTCCACTCCTCCAGTAAATCTATTTCGTCTTACGAAAAGTCAAATGCTGGCAGCCGGTCCACTCTTAACCCCCTTGGTGTAATATTCATTTCGACATATTTCTGCAACATTCTTATATCATAATATAAGGAAACTGCCTTTTTTAATAATTTCTCCAACTGGTCATACCTCTCATCTACTCAGCTCTCCAATGTCATGGACCATGGATCATTATTGGCCATTTTATCATCTCTTTCTTTTCACATTTCTGTACACCGAAACACCCCAGGAATCACAGATGCTCCTTCCAAAGACATATTCAAGTAAACCAACAATCCCAAAAGGGAACAAGGACTTCTCCCCCAAAAAAACTGAAGTCAGGAAGCAAAAGGATTAAAATGCTTTTTCTTTATTTTTTACTTCTTCTGGTACCTCGGCTACACAAGCCTTCACGGAATAAAACATTGCAATTTAAGCAGCCTTTTTATATCCCATCAATTGCTTATTTACAAATGACTACAGATTTTTAACATTTAAACTTTATTATTCTACCACTTCTATTGCCTATCTAGACAAAAAATGTATATATTTGAAAACAAAATAAATACACCCATTCATGATAAAGATGTACAAGGTAATAAGTATGTTCATGCTCTAGTACATGGTACCTGTAATGCTGAAAGGAAGAGTCAGTTCCTACATATGAGTAGATTGCAACTGCATACATATGGTCCTGAGTTTCAGAAGGCTATTGATTTAAGGACTATTCACTTCAAAAGGCAATGATGTAATCTAGAAACACTGCAAAATAATGAGAGAGTGTTATCAGTGAGGATAAATATAGCAAAACCATATTTTTGTGAAACACACACACACACACGCACACACACACACACACACACACACACACACACACACACACACACACATATATATATATATATATATATATATATATATATATATATAAAATATCATGAAATCTAATAGACGCACAAAAGAAGTGCAGATTATTTTGCATAATAATTGATCCATGCTTACATTTTTACCAGAGTTTAAAGATTTATTTGGTAAAAGGTCAAAGCCTGTTTATAAACAGGAAAAGAACTTAAAGTAACATCTTTGTTATAAAGATATTTATTCACCTATCACGATATCTTTAAATAGAAAGAGTACTATACCCTGTTATAACTGTAATTTCTGTGGTGTCATTTGCAAGGAGTTAGCTTTCATCCAGTCACTAACAAGGAAATGAATTTTTAGCACTTTTGCAACATGTACATCTGAAAATATATCTCGCCACTTGTGTGAAGTACAGATGTTTGTGTGTTGACAAACCATTAGAAAATTTAGAAAATTAAAATAAAGACTATGTGAACACCCTTTTGATATCTGAATAAAAGTAATACTAATATATTATTTAATGTATTACTAATGCATTTGCTTGCTGTATTGCTATTGTAATACTAATGTGCTATTTAAACACACTGAAAAAAATGGGCATGATCATTGTTTAAGTTCAGAGTTATTTATAAGATTATTAAAGATATTACTGCGGTGGTGATGCTGCGGTAGCATTGTCGCCTCACAGAAAGACGTTGTCCTGTTCGATTCTCAGCTAGAGTCTTCTGTGTGGGGACATGCGTGAATGGGCGTACCTTCGCTGAAGGTTGTGTGTCAGAGCTGGCAACTCAGCAGGTAAAAATCTACTGCCAATCATTAGCGGACCTGAGTTCCGCTGTAGCGACCCCTAACCGGGAAAAGCCTAAATACGCAAACAAACAATTAAAGATATGAGAAATGGCTACATTGATTTATTACTTGAGCTTGATGAATACAGATGGATACATTATTTGAGATCTGATGTTTATCCAGGCTTGAGTACTATAGCCAGTTTAAAACCTATTCTTAAATTAAAACAAATATGATTTAATTTTCATTCATAAGCATCATAATATTAAGGTAGGCATAGATATGATTTACCTTCTGGCTATGTGTGCATTTCTTTTACACTATTTATGCTTAACTGAATTACTGAATGATCGGAAAATTAATTGTTTTATTTAAATAGCTGCTACATCCAATGTTTTTTTATTCTTTGAGAAAGACCTTGTCTTGAATGCTTTGTGTTCTTATGTTTTATTAATAACTTGATGATTTGATATATCTGTTTTTTATTTTTTGATGTATACTTCTACGAGGGACATCCTTTTTGGTTGCTGACTATCATCTGTTTGGAAATATGCATTTTACTCACTTAGCATTGTCCAAAGGAAGGACATAATGATTCTACTGAAATCTCTCTTTTGGCCATATTAATCCTTGTTCTCTGTGTTCTGGCTGTCCAAAAGGAGCAAGGTTTCCCTAAATTTATTTTATGTGCCTCTCTCATGCTGTACTGTAATGTTTAATTCTCTGTTTGGGTCCAACAGTGGAAGTAAAATGCTTTGGGCAAAAAAAAAAAAACTGGGCTAAATGTATGAATCGAAAACACTGCCAGTGGCTGAAATTTTAAAGATGATTTTTTATTTACCTAGAGGTGCAGTGTGACCTCAGAGGTAATTCCCTAAGTCAAACAGGTGCAGGATTTATGCTCCACTGCATGAGACTTATATATTTCAGGGGGAGTGGGCTAAATGATTTTGACTGATTTGATACTGGGCTTACTTTTTAGCCAACTTGCACTTTCTTTCCAGTTGCTTTCATTTGAGTATCCAAGACACTTGAGGAACCATAAGACTGCCTATGTAGCTCTTGATGAATCAAAGCTCTCATACTTCCATTTCAGACAGAATAACCCCTGTTAACTAGCATTCCAGGAAACCATTCATTCATCTAACTGGAAGAGATCTGCTTATACACATACTATTAAATGGCAGTATCTTTCATTTATTAATGTTATAGTTCTGGATTATCTTTCAGATAATTTTGCAGCAGGAATTTCTGTTCCTACAGTTTGGAACAAGTTTTTCGAAATATCAGAGGGGTCTTTGGAGCAATAGCTCAAGTATTGTGAAGTGATATGGCAAATGAGATCAGAAGCCAGTATGCCCTATGCTTGAATGACATGATTTTTATTAGCAGTGTTTTAAAGATCCGTGCATCTAAGCTATAGCAGTTTATTAATATTTTATTTATATTATATTAACAACATTTTATTAACATTTTATAAATATACTGTTATTTATGCTAACAATGTATGCATGAATTGGTGTTTTAAAGCTATGGAAATATTCTAATTAATTAATTTTGCATGGATTGCTATTTACTGACTTTGGTCATGTGCTTGTTCAATTCTTTATTTAGCTTGATTCCTGTTGTAATCTTATAATGTTCTAATAAGTCCAGCTTTATATGGACAAAAGCGCGTAACGATTTGTTTCAGTAAGTTATATTTTTTGGCATTTATGCAATGAGTCATTGTTAGCTCTGTGTGGATTCACTGTGACTACCTTGAGTTCATTTTTTTTTTTTTTGTTTTCAATTCCAGCCTTCTGAACAGCCAATTTTAAAATTGCTCTTCTACCAACCCTTTGTAAAATATATTTTGTATGACCCAGTAGTATAGCATATGCTTAAAAATTAGTTCTATTTTTTCTGAAATGGAATATTTATACTTATGTGCAAATGTGCCAGCGTCTTCATACTATTATCTTTGACTGAACTTGGAAACTTACCTGTCAGCAACTATTTCTTATACCAGGTATACTTGCGACTTGCAGGTCCTGTGCATAAATCAGATGTGTGTGTGTGTGTGTGTGTGTGTGTGTGTGTGTGTGTGTGTGTGTGTGTGTGTGTGTGTGTGTGTGTGTGTGTGTGTGTCTGTGTGTGTGTGTGTGTGTGTGTGTGTGTGTGTGTGTGTGTGTGTGTGTGTGTGTGTGTGTGTGTGTGTGTGTGTGTGTGTTTCCCCATGGAGATAGGTAGCCATGAGAACTGATTATTTTTCCTTCCAAAAAGTAGTTTCTGACTTGCACCTTTATTAGTTCATTATTTCTCCCTGTTTTCTTGTCACACACCTGCAGTCATTTTCCTCAACTTGTTTCTATCCCAGTCTTAATAAAACAGTAAGTGGATTGATGTATTTTCAGTTATAACCTGCCCTTTCAAAGCATGATATTTTTGAAGTAAACAATTTCCTTGGTTTCCATCTGCATAAAACAAGTTGTTATGTTCCAAATGCATCTGTCTGTCCTTTACAGCACTGTAGTAAAGATATTGTTCTATTTTGTAAGCCAGTGAATATGCATTTAATAGTAACATTCTTCTAGGTATGATCTAACCAAAACCAAAATAAAGTAAAAAAGGAAAAAAATACTGACCCACATTTACAGCAAATCTGACTATCTATGTATGCATGTATGTATGTATCCATCTATCTATCTATAATATTTCTGGGATGAGTGATTTTTCATGGATATTTGCAAGTAAGATATCTAGAGCTTTGTCTTCCTCTTTTGCTTTAATCTGTATTCTAATTATTAATATTGAGTGTTTCTTTTGGTTCATTGTACATTCCCCTTAGTATAAAGCCTTACATTTGCTAACATTTAATTTCTATTCCTAATTCTTTGTTCACTGGATAATTCCATTCATGGCAGAATGTAATTTCTGGCTGTCTCCATCAAGCTGTTTCTGTCTTGCTTTAGAACGCTCCCTCTCAAAGCTGATTATTTCAGTAATTACTTGTATTGCCATGATGAAAATATTAAACATCAGGTCACATGTATGGATCTTCATCTATCAAGTATTCACTAAAGTCTTTTAGGTCTCGTTCAAACCTATATCAGCACTTGGACATTACTCACCACATATGAGAATATATCGTTGTTTATTTATTTTGTTTTATTTTGTTTTGATAAGCATAACTGCAACAAAATATCAATGTCTGTTCCACTATCACTTAACATTACACAGAACATCTTTTTTTTTATGATGATTATTTCTCTGTTTCTTATTGATGTTACTATGACAATAACCTTTGCATGTTACCTAGGGCCTTTTTCATGAGCCTAAAGTCTCTGAATTATTCCTGCTGTTTAACCTCTTCATTCTTGGCACAAGTTTACCCTGAAGATCACCGAGAGGTTAATGAGCTGTGAAAAGAGCACAGTGTTTTCCTTTAAACATGCCCTGCAGCAACATCGGTGGCATTGCGAGTGTCCATGTGTGTGTGTGTGTGTGTGTGTGTGTGTGTGTGTGTGTGTGTGTGTGTGTGTGTGTGTGTGTGTGTGTGTGTGTGTGTGCGTGTGTGCGTGTGCGTGCGTGCGTGCGTGCGTGTGTGTGTGTGTGTGTTGGTGATATAGATGATTCAAAGCTGTAGGAAATGTGATGCATGGGGGCTGTAGACACCAGCTTCACTTAAAAGCTGTAGAAAAGACTGAAAAGCCCCATTACAATGATCATGTCTAGCCAGAGATGCTCACTCTGTGCTCCTTCTCTGCTCTTTGTTTCCTTTGCCATTTCAGAACTTCTTTTGTTCACTTCATAACTAATAGTTGTCTCTCTGCCTCAGTCCAAATAAACTCATACAGGCCTCAGAGTTGACTCTCCTCCCTGCAGATGACCCCTGTGTCTACACTTGAAATCTAAATCTATAATGCTAGTCCTTAGCGTTTTGAGACACCAATAACATAAATTGTAAATTAATCATAATGTTGACAGTACATAATGCTACAAAGGAACTGGAGCATTAGATAATAATGTACATGGTTCCAAGGCATTGGCTAAAGCTTCATTTACTTTATTAATTTTCTTCACTACATCTGTAATAAAATGACACTCAACTGGCCAAAATGATAGCTCATGTTCCTTGTTGTTGATATGTATATTTATTGCACTGTTCATAGGATGTGCTTAGCGAGGACAATGATCAGATAATGAAAAATTTGACAAGATTTATTATACAAGCAATAAGAAATGATAACACAGAGTATACTAATGACAGTGCACAGTTGATGCAGCATATTATATAATACATTTATAAATAATGAAAATAGAATAACAAATTGTATACTAAAGAACTGGGCAAATCCAAATGATAACAGTAAATATGATTTCTCACTGTCTCCATGCATTGCAGTTATTGGTTCCTTCTTCTGATTCAACATTCCTATTTTAAGAGAATAACCATGCTTTCTGTAGCAGTTACTGCTACAGATCTTGGTTAAGTGGTCTCATAGCTATATTTTGAAGTCTGTAAAGTTTCTTTCATTCCCATTTTGTTGTGGTAATTATTCCAGACAGCAGGAATACTCTTGCATAAGGACTTGTCACTTACTAGCATTCAAATGTCAGGCCCATTTTCAATTTTAAAGCCCTGTGATTGAGACTTTTGGAGTGCTACATACAGTATTTTAATATGTGGATTATCCAAATAGCTACTGTGATTTTTGTACACCTGGATTATTAACTTTTGCTCTCTCTCTATACATATATATATATTGCTGTAGTAGGTAGGTGTGTGTGTGTGTGTGTGTGTGTGTGTGTGTGTCTGTGTGTGTGTGCCTTCTGTTGTGAAGGCTGGGCGCAGGGCTTGCAACTCGACACCGTAAAAACTTCACTGCCAATCAATCTGTGGAGCGGTGATCCACTGTGGTGACCATTAACTATGAAAAGCCGAAAGACATTGCTTTTTTTTTGCTACTAACACTACTGTAACATGAAAGATCAACTGTGTCCTGGCATTCATGCTGATCTTAAAATGGCATCTAACGGAGGTGACCATGCTTTCCTCTTATAAAAGCTAACAAGACTAGGTTTCAGCACAGTGATTACTTCTTTGTTTTGTAACTGTCTTTCCAACAAAACCTTTAACATCTAAAAACAATAATCAGCTCATGACTTCCAGCAATTTTACTACAGGAGTTCCACAGGGATCCATATTTGGTCATATGCTTTTCTCTCTTTTTATCAATGTCATCCTTTCAGTAGGCCCTATGACTCACTTGTTCTGTATGCTGATGATATTCTCTATTTCTCAGCTTCTACACTACAAGAAGTATTACAGAAAGAGAGAGTTCTTACCCATCTGGCATTATTTTTTTGAAATCAAACTGCAACTCAACCTGCTATATTTGTAGTAATGCTATTTACAGTACCACAATAAACATCTGGGACACTAACAGGAATAACATACCCCAGCAGACCTCCTATAGGTATCTTAGTCTAATCCTGGATGCTCTCTTAACTTATCTAATCTTGAGCTCATTGTGGAGAAATTCCCAAAACAGCAACAGGCCTATTAAAGGGGCATTATCTCAGAGTTTTGCTAGATGACTTTGTATACATTCTACTGCTGTGTAAGTCACCCGTTCACCCAGAAGGAGAGTTTTTATAGAGCCTTGTTAGCATACTACAGGTGAGATTACACACATTACAGTGCGGGTGGGTTGTTATAGAAAGTGCAAAGAGTTTACAGTTGAAGTTTGTCCTTCTGTAGTTTCCTTCTCCCACCCATGCACTATTAGATTAGTTGAATAACTGTTTTACTCAGTCAGAGATGCGATCTCACCATACTCAGATAGGGAAACTCTGCATCAGTAAAATGATATATATTGTACTATGTACTTGTTTTGTAAAACTGTGTCTAATAATTATTCATGCCTAAGAAACAGTATTTTTTTTTCATTGTTGTTTCATGCTTATTGCTGTATGCCTTTACCCCTCCACTGGTAATCATATTCCATATAATCGCAATTAGAGTTGCTTAGTATGTGAGTACCCATGTAAGTGTTCTTTTATGGTCACACAAATTTTCCCTCACTTCACAGGTCTACGTTCCTTTGGACAGTTGTATCTTGCAAAGAAACCTTTTGACTGATAAATATCCTAATATCTTAGAATCTTTTCACTAAAAACGTTAGGCAGGTCGTAACTGAATCTGATCACTGTCCACAAAGAAAGCATTTTTCCATTAGCTGATGCTGTATGCTATACTTCAAAAATCACACTAACTATTCATCTGATGCTGATTCTGTTCTACTGAATTTCTTTTCAGTTTTCTTCCATGCATTGCAGCAGGATGTTTTCAGCTTTTTCACCTTTCCCAAACATTTAACTGCAATACAGATAGACTGATTAGCTTTTGAAAGTTGTGACAAATGCAGACTATACATTTTGCCCATATAGTTTTCAGTACTGTTCCTAGTATGTTACAGTAAATAATTAATTGCAGGGGTACTTTTTTAGTAAGTCGGGAAAGGTGATTGTAAATGCTGCAACCAAGGTCTTGTGCCATTAATGATCCTGCATTTTGATAAATTGCAGTAGCTATTTTTCCTACTTATGTACTTATGTACGTATGTAACACAAATAATCTGTGTTTATATTTATGTGGTTTGAAAACCACAGTCTCAGCATGTCTTACTGACAGACTTGCAATTCAAGACATTCTTAAATGTCTATCAATTCTGAATACTCTGTACATCAGATAATGCATGCATTTTATTGAAACTATTTGGGCAATGCACATAAACTGGTTTAGAAGTGTATTTCACTGCATACCTCTCAACTGTCCATGAAGAAAAGGTGGTGAATTGCATTTAATAAATAATGATAATTATAGTTATAGACTTGCTTAAGTTCAAAAAAAGTATATTAATTCACATTCTTTTATTCTGTCAATGTCTCAAGTTAATAGTGCTAATATTTTAAAAGTCCCTGATTATTTCTGGATTTGTTCCTGATTCTGTTGAGATGTGTCACTGATTGGCTGAGAGCTATGCTTCACTGTTACCACTGTAATTATCCTTCATTTGCTCTAAGGGACCCCTTTTGTGGATGAAACAGTTGCACTGACCGAACTACTAACCTGGATGCCAATATGGATATAAATAAATAAAGAAAGAACATAAATAAACAAATGTGTGTGTTGGTATGTGATATATATATATATATATATATATATATATATATATATATATATATATATATATATATATATATATATATATATATATATATATATATATATATATATATATATATATGAGACAACCAAAATCAGTGCTGTTATAACAAGGCAGTCCATAAAACACTGATTTGACTTGAATAAGAACTTTAATAAAATAGTAAGTCTTAAAAAAACTTCCAAGAAACTTATAAAACCGATAGATAAGCGCTTTCAGGTACAAGATTAGCCTTCATCAGATCTATTAAACTAATCAGTGATGTCAAAATTTAAAATACTTTCAGCCAATCAACATTAATGCTTCAGCTTCCACCCCTTAAGGGCGGGTTTCAGTGAGAAGTACGAGTTTAAACCATCATATCTGTGTGCTTGGAACCTTCCCATCCATTTCATTTCTGCAACTTCCAAGTCATTATGATCACGACCCCTCTGTTGTTCAGATACCGTTTGTAATACTTGAAAAAAGAACTTGTGTCCATTTGATTCATGCACATGTTTTGCCAGGGGATTTTTAAGATCTTTCAGATGGATAGCACTGATGTCCTTAGATATCCTTTCTTTAAACTATCACAGCTCCTGTTACTGGAAAGGGGAACATACCATCATCTATATCTCTACTTCTCTATTGCTAGTTTTACAAGTAACAGCCTTTCCAGTTCTTATATGCCAGTTGATCATGTCAGTTATAGGGTCAGAGATTCCTGGGAGATTACTAAGCTAACTGATTAAGGGCCTTTACAAGCTTAGCCAATATAACACAGTTGTACCCAATATACGGCCAATAGGGGCAAGATGGTGGCATGGGTTTGTGCCTATGCATTAAGTATCTTACAGATTTCCCATGTTCATAAGGGACATAGGCACAACCTGAGGTGTGAATCTGAATCTCTATGCATTGATCCAAATTGTACAAAACAACTGGTGTAGGAATAAAACAAAAAAACAACCAACTAGGTTACCAAGCACATTTTAATGACACTCTGACATCTCGGCCAAAACCTTCAAGGAGTAAAATGTGTTTTTTGAGACATTTTACTCCTTGAAGGCTTTGGCCGAGACTTCAGAGTGCCATTAAAATGTGCTTAGGAACCTAGCTGGTTATTTTTTTGATTGATCCAAATTGTGTTTCAAGATGGCCAGACATTATTTCTTGTAGAAGTTAAATGTTATGCCATCAAAGCATCATAAGCAGTGGCAGGTAAACAAAGTATAATAGTGAGGAGCTTTGATGCAATGGGAAAAGTTTTATTTACACGTAAAAGTCAGCAACATTTTCATGTCTGATGTACTGCTGTTACATTATGCAAATACTCTTTTGTTCTTGTTCCATATAAACTGACTCTATACTTATTTACCGAATGCTGCACACCAGGGGTGCTTAGAATTGTATACCAAACTGTATGCCTATATGCCATTCCATAGTCACTCTCCAGAAGTACAAAAATCTTTCCATGGGTAGCTGTATAGTGTGTCTGTATAGGAGATAAAGCAAACAAGAAAGTTGAAGCATATATCTCTATCACTGTATTAATCAACATGGCACAATTGCATAATTCTCTGCAGAATTGAAAGGTAGGTGCTGATGGAAATTGCAATGTATCAATAATTTTATCACAGCATGAAGGGGAAACAAAATTGCTTGTGATTGAAAGTATCATATATTTTAATCTGTTTTGACTAAGACAAGAAAAACAGAAAAATCTGACACGTTACACTGTCGTGGTTGTTACAAGCAGCAAAGTTTAAGAATGTGACTGAGGATTATTATTCTTATGCCAAGAAGGAAATTTAAAGGATCAAATTGAAATGAGTAACATTTATAATATGAATCACTAAAAGCTGTAAATCTGTCATTGCCCATGTTGGTGTGAATGACTTGAGACGTATCTCCCTGGACTATATGAAGACAGACATGATTGAGCTCTCAGAGTGTGACCCTAGCCCTGAGCAGTATCCTACCTTCACCAAGATTGATGCCACAATACCAACAGAAAATGATTGACTTCAACAATTGGCTTAGTTTCTGGTGTCTTTCCAAGGGGATCCCGTATCTGTCTGCCTGCGATGACATGGTTAACAGGCCTCGATCCTTTGCTAGAGATGGCCTCCACCTGTCAACCTTGGGGTTCCGGATCTTGGCCAAGGCTCTTGCCTCTCCCATTGTGCCTTTTTTAGGCTATGTCCCAAACACAAATGTTCCAACATGAAAGATCTGTCAAAAAGCAAATTGAAGGTCATGAAGCTCAATGCTAGGAGCTTTAATTTGACAATGCACTCACTGGAGGCTCTCCTCACACTGGAAGATGCTGATGTTTGTGCAGTCAGGGAAACTTGGTTCAGAGCTGCAGAGAGCACCCCTGCCTTACTAGGCTATACCTCATTCCACACTTTTCGACCCTCAAATGAGGTTGCAAAGACTAAGGGTGGTGGAGTCTCTATTTTCATTAAAGACAGGCACACCTCCAAATTGGTTTACCAGCATGATGCACTGGAATTACTCCAGGTGCACCTGACAGCCATCCAAGTTGTAGCCAGCTATAGACCCCCCTCCATGTCTCAGGACACCCACTCCTCCTACCTGGACCTACTTGACTCCATCAACTACCCCACTATAGATTGGGTGAACTATTCCTGCACTAATGCACCCACCCAATGATTCCTTGACTTCATCAACTCTAACGCACTAGACCAGCTCCTCTTATCCCTCACAAGGGGATGTAACATTTTGGACATGGTTCTTACCAACATGGGTGACTGCTGCACCACTCCTACAGTATGTTCTTCCCTGATGAGATCAGATCACCAGTCTCTCTTATTTGAAGTTTCTATCCTACCCAACCCCTCCCCAGCCATAATCAGGCTAAAAACTTCTCAAAAGCTGACTACACCCTCCTAAGGGAGGGTATCAGCAGCTTCACACCACTGCCCCCCCCCCAGAGGATGCAGACAACTATGCTGAACAGTATGCCAGTGCAGTATACAAGCACCAGTACAATTGCATGGACTCAGCCATACCCAACAGAACTAAAACCTGCTCCTCAAGGAAACACAAACCTGTCTGAAGGACATCCTCCATCAGCAGGCTTTACAACAAAATGAAGAAACTGTTGTCCAAGGGTAAAAAGAAACAAATTCCAAATCGGAAATTCTCCCTCCTCTGCCTCAAAAAGTAAATTAGATCACTAGTGAAAAACTCCAAAGCCAATTATGAGTTGAAACTAGCATCTGAAACATAAGGGAAACTAAAAGTCCTTCTTCAGTTACTTTAGGAGCCTCCATGGCAAAGCCCAAGTTTATTCCGAATTAGTACTTAATGGTACCACTTACACTGACCCTGCCGACTTAGCCAACCTGCTAGCTGATAGGTTCAGTGCAAACTTCACCCCCTTATTGCCCCCCAAAAGGGCCAGTCAATACCCTCAATACTTGTCCCACACCTTACATCTCCATAGATCAAGTGTTAAATGCCCTATCCAAGACAAAGAACACAGCTTCCATGGGACATGATAATATCTCAGGCTGTATTCTACACCATGTCCAGCAAGAAATAGCTTTGCCACTGAGCACCCTATTCAACCACACGCTAATTACAGGATTCACTGCAGCAGAGTAAAGAACCGCCATTGTCATCCCCTTGTACAAACGTAATGCCATTACTGACCTGGGAAACTATCGCCCTATTAGCTTGACAAGTCTGATCTGTAAAGCCATGGAGCGTAATATTATGGATCTCATAAGCAAGGATATAGGCAATCTCAAAACACTCAACCCCAGCCAATCTGGATTCATCAGGGGAAGATCTTTCCTATTGAACCTAGTTGACATCTTTGAGACTGTCACCAAGGCCCTGAATGAGTGGAAGTCAGTATATACAGCTTACCTTGACCTGGCCAAGACCTTTGACACAATCCCCCACTCGGGCATCATCGAAAAGCTAACAAAACTTGGTGTTAATCCCTATCTCATCAGATGGGTGGCCAACCCACAAGGTCAAAATAGGCACCACCACCTCCGACAGCAGACCTATCATTAGCGGTGTTCCCCAGAGATCTGTCCGAGGACCCCTACTGTTTGGCATCTACTTCTCAGAGGTCCAGGCAAAGACAAAGGGCCTGTGGCTGAGCAAGTCTGAGGATGACTGCAAGTTGGGTGCTGTCATAGCCTCCACAAATGATGTTAACATACTGCAAGAGGGTCTCACAGCTACAAATAACTGGTGCCAAAGTCATGGCCTTAAGTTAAATGCAAAAAGTGTATTATCATACCATTCGGAAAAAACACGGCCCCTACTGATTACCACATCAACGGCAACCTCATAAGCACACAACCCGTGGTGACAGACCTGAGTACTTAGGTTGACAACAGTATCACATTCCACCATCATGTGGTGGCAGTGATTGCATCCAGAAAAAAGTTTGTACTCCTCCCTCATTAGACCTATAATTGAGTATAATGCCGCCTTTGGTATGTACCTCTCCAAACACCTGCACCAACTGGAAAGGCCACAGAAATACCTCACAAAGAGAATCTAATATGCGACATCAACAAAACCTGCTGGAGAGATAGATTTGTCTTCCAGAGGCTGCCCTTCTCTGGAATAGACTTCCCATACATGTCAAACAGAGTACCTTGATGACCCTCTTCAAATGCAACCTTGATGAGTGGATGGGAAAGTCCATTCTCCATTAATCAAAAATGTATTTCAGTCTGTCATTCCATATAACATATTACATAAAATAAATTATCTACCCTTCTCACATATTGTTTATTATTCTTACAATATCCATACATAATCATATTCATATCTATAATACTTAGGTCATTGACATTCTCCCACCCAAAAAAAAAAAATTTCACAAATTTTCCCCCGAGTTTCACTACTCTTTTACATTTCAAAAAGGCATGTTCTGTTGTCTCTTCCTCTCCACTATGTAAACACACTCTTTCAACTTTTTTATATGGCATATTCCCATTTACTGGTTCATCGGTTCATAGGTGTGTACTAGGCTAATCGCCCTGCGGCCTTTACAAGCCTAGCCCATAGAAGGGCCCTGGCATTGTGCCACCCGTCGTTAGTTCCCAGTGCATCTATCAAGTAGAGCCACTGGAGTGATCCCCGGGGTGAACTTTCTATTTCCCATCCATTCATCAAGATTACTCTAGAATAGGGCTAGTGAGGTGCTCTGCTTGACATGTATGGGAAGTCTATTCCAGAGCATGGGCAGTCTCTGGGTTATGAACCTGTCCCTCCAGCATGTTCTGTTGATTGTGGTAATGAGGTTGAGGTCTCTGGAGCATGTGCTGTGGGGGGATTGGGATTTCTTTAGATGCAGCATTTCTAACAGAGCTGGGTCAGACATGGGTTTGTAAGTCAGGCAAAGATTCCCGCTTAGTAAATGATATGAGACAGAGAATAGCTAGAGATTTTTGAGTCTGTCCATGTAGGTAATTTATTACCAGTCTCCATAGGAAATCCTGACGCTCTGCTATATTATTATACCATTTTTTCCTTACTTTAATGGCTTTAATCATGTCTTCTGATCAATTTTCATATGCATTTACAAAATAATATTGTTTTATTACATTATTATACAGCATCCTTTTTTTTCTCTATATCATCAATCTTTATTTTCCATGTTAGTATTTTTCTTTGTAATTTTTTATTTCTTCATTCATATATATTAATTTTTTTTCTTTTTTATATTGTAAGGCAAAACAGCAGGCTCAACACACTAGTTATAGGTGACTCGATCGCAAGGCACACTGATGTCCCACTCACTAGGTCGTATAAGGAGAAAGTAACAGTCAGCTGCCTGTCAGGTGCCAGGATCCACCACATAATGCACGCACTCAGGTCCCTCAACAACAGGCACAAATATGATTCTGTCATTGTACATGTGGGTGTGAATGACCTGAGACATACCTCCCTGGACTACATTAAAAGACACATGGAGAGCTCTCGGATTTTGTAGCCCAAGTGGGTATGACACTTACTCTGAGCAGCATTCTACCATCACCCAGAATGATACCACAGTACAAGCAGAAAATTATTGATTTCAACAATTGGCTAAGTTTCTGGTGTCATTCTAAGGGGATCCGGTATCTGTCTGCCTGGGATGAAATGATTGACAGACCTCGATGCTTTGCCAGAGATGGCCTGCATCTGTCACCCCTGAGCTTCCGAATACTAGCCAAGGCTCTTGCCACCCCTATAGTGCCTTTTTTAGGTGGTGTTCCAAAGACCAAATTACCATCATAGCAGTTACAAACAAATGCAATCTGAGACTCATGCTGCTCAATGCTAGAAGTCTAAATCTCAAAATGCGCTCACTCGGAGCACTCCTTAAAATAGAGAACATCAACATTTGTGCTGTACAGAGACCTTGTTCAAGGCAGCAGAACACACCCCTGCACTACCACGCTATAATTCATTCTACACCTTTCGGCACCAGAACTTGGACCAAAGATCAAAAGGCAGTGGTGTTTCCATATTCATAAAGGATGCGCACATCTCCAGACTGGTAGCCCAACATAACACATTTGAGATACTTCAGGTGCAGCTAACATTGGGTAAGACAGCGATTCATGTCATAGCCTGCTATAGGTCCTCAGCCATGTCCCAAGACTCACACTCCACGTTCCTAAGCACCCTGGAGAATATTAGGGTCCAACCTAACACACTCAAACTGGGTGACTTCAACTACCCCTCCATTAACTGGGAAAACTACTCATGCACAATACACTTGCCCCACATTTCCTGGAATTCATTAATTCCAATGCCCTGGACCAGCTCATTCTTACCTCCACTAGAGGTAGCAACATCCTTGACCTGGTCATTACTAACATTGGCGACCATTGCTCTACACCAATAGTCAACTCCTCCCTGGTTAGATCCGACCACAAACTAATCACCTTTGAAATCCACATCCCTCCCACCCTGCCCCCCATCTCCCTGCAAAGGTAACCACCATGAAAAACTTCTCCAAACCTAACTCTGGGGTCCTAAAAACAGAGGTAGCTAACTTCACAGCACATATGCAGATGGAGAATAGTTGCATGACTGCTGAATCATACACCAATGCAGTGTACGAACACGTACACAAATGCATGGATCTCGCCATACCCAAAAGAACTAAGACGCTCTCCTCCAAAAAAAAAAGGAAGCCAGTCTGGCCATCCCCTGCCATAAACAAACTCTACAACAGAAGGAGAAAACTGATGCGGAATAAGGTGAAGTCCCAAGACTAGAAAAACTCCCTTATAAGCCTCAACAAAAAGTTGAGATCCCTCATCAAATCCTCTAAAGCTAGCGATGAAAACAGAATTGCAGCAGATAGTAAAGACAACCACAAGGCCTTCTATAGTTATGTAAAGAATCTCCATGGCAATACCCAGATTTGCTCTGAGCTACAGCACAATGGTACCTCCTGTACGTAGCCAATAGATATTGCCAATATACTGGTCAAGAGATTCAGTGCCAACTTTACCCCTCCCTCTCTCCCCCATGAAAGGACCAATCACAATTCCAGTAGATTGCCAGGCACCCAGTATTACTGCTGCACAGGTTAAAACAGCATTGTCCAAGGCCACGAATACAGCTTCTATGGGACCTGACAATATCCCTGGCTGTGTTCTACATAAACTACAGAGTGAACAGGCACCTCACCTCTGTGCCCTGGTCAATCACAGCCTCACCTCAGGCTTTGTCCCTACCAAATGGTGCACTGCTACAGTCAGCCCTCTCCACAAAGGAGGAGAGACTACAGACCCATGGAACTATTGCCCCATTAGCCTGACAAGTCTGATATGCAAAGCTATGGAACAAATCATCATGGACCTCATAAACAGTGATATAGGGAATCCCGAAACTCTGTATCCCACACAGTTTGGTTTTGTGAAGGGTAGATCATGCCTACTCAACCTGGTAGATTTTCTGAGTCAGTCGCCAGAGCTGTGGATGAAGGCAAGGTGGTTCATACAGGCTACCTTGATCTGGCCAAGGCCTTTGATACCATTTTCCACTCAGGAATCATAGAAAAACTCTCTAAGCTAGGCATCAACCCCTATATCACTAGGTGGGTTGCAAACTGGTTCACAGATAGAAGCCACAGTGTGAAAGTAGCTGACTCCAAGTCAGACTGCTGATCAGTCACGAGTGGAGTCCCACAGGGTTCGGTTCTGGGTCCTCTCCTGTTTCATATCTGCTTCTCTGAAGTCCAGGGCAACACAAAGGGACTCTGGCTGACAAAGTTTGCAGACGATTGCAAGTTGGGAGCTATTGTTAACTCCCCAAGTGATGTTGAAATCCTACAGAAAGGCCTCACTAAGACCAACGACTGGTGTCAGAATGATGGCCTTAAACTCAATGCCAAAAAATGTGTCGTCATCCCCTTTTGGAAAAACATAGTTCCCATAAATTACCAGATCGATGACAGTCCAGTGAACACAGAATGCGTTATAAGAGATCTGGGAACACAAGTTGACAGCAACCTCTCTTTTGACCACCCATTGCCACTGTGGTCAGAAAGTCCTTCTATGTGGCATATCTCATTACTAAGGGTTTTGCATCCAGGAAGAAAGAGGTCATTGTCACTCTCTACTCTTCCCTCATTAGGCCATGTACCTCACTAGACACCTGCAACAACTGGAGAGGCCACAAAAGTACCTCACAAAGAGGATCCTAGACCTTAAACACTTGTTCTATATGGATAGACTCAAAAAACTCCAACTATTCTCTGTCTCATATCACCTATTTAGTGGCAATCTCTGCTTGACTTACAAAGCCATGTTTGACCCAGCTCTGTTAGAATTGCTACATCTAAAGAAATCCCAATCCATCTGCACCAGATGCTCAAAAGACCTCAACCTCATTACCGCAATCAACAGAACAAGCTGGAGGGACAGGTTCGTAACCCAGAGACTGCCCTTGGTATGGAATAGACTTTCCATACATGTCAAACAGAGCACCTCACTGGCCCTCTTCAAGAGAAATCTTGATGAGTGGATGGGAAATAGAAAATTCACCCTGGAGATCACTCCAGTGGCTCTACTTGACTGAGGCACTGGGAACTAAGGTTGGGTGGCACGATGCCAGGTTAATCCTATGGGCTAGGCTTGTAAAGACTCCAGGACCAATAGCCTGGTACACACCTATGTAACTGAATTATTTCTAAGAATTGTTGCACTTATATTTAAATATTCTCACTTTTACATTTTGATTCTTTATATTTATCCACTTTAACAATCTATTCAAGTTTAAAGACGCAGACTACACAAATTAATTTAGTAATCCAATCCCACTTTATAATAACTCATATACAATACACCTCTTTTTATTTGGATTTAATTTTGAATCCCATATGTTAGAAAACACCAGTGGAACAATGTCCTTTTCATATTTTACTTGGATCATATTAACATTTTACATATATGCTATTTTTCTGATTAATACCAAATTCAGCAGATAAACCTTTTTCATGAATGTCAGTCTATACTTTCACCACAGAACAGATATTTATTTTATTTCTTTCATCCACCCTTCCCATTGCATCATCTCTACATCATTTCCCCAGCAAAGACACTTCCGTCATGGGAACACACACACACACACACACACACACACACACACACACACACACACACACACACACACACACACACACACACTTATTTTTCATCACACTACATAAACCCTTACTGTCATGTTTATTAATAGCTGTTCTCCTTTCCTTAAACATCCATTCAGACAAGCAGACACTTCCCCTCATTCATATTTTGTTCTTAGCAACAACAAATATATCATCTGCATATGTCAGAACAACCAGTATCACCAACTCCTTTTGCATCACATGTCTAACATCTTTCACTTTATTATCTGCTTCACTTACTTTCTCATTTGTAACTATTGCAAATAATATTACACTCATGGGACATACTTGTCTTATACCACACTTCATGCATATTTCTTTAACAAGCCACCCATTCACTAACACTCTCACTCTATTATTTTGATATGCTACTTGCACACTATTGCCTAATCCATACTTCTCCATAACATCCAACGAAGCATCATGTCCCACTGCATCAAATACCTTGCCAGTATTACCTTCCATAAGTTTCAAATCCGCCCTTTCACTTATAACTCGACCCACAATTTCTCTCACAACCAATAACAATTCTTAACATCCCTTCCCTTTTACACCATATATACTTCCTTCCATAATATTCCTCAATCCTCATCCTTCCTCCCATTCTCTCTGTATTATTCCCATAAAAAATGTTATAATCTGTGTCATTTAGTGTGATGGGTCTCCACATGTTTATTTCATTCTCCTCTTTCTTCCATATAAATTTTAATATCCGATTGTCTCACTCTTCATAAACAAAACCTTCGTTGAACCATTCCTTCAGAGCATTTACAAAATACTATCTTTGCCAGTCCATTAATTTCCTGTATATCCCATACCCTACACCATCTAAGCTGGATACTGAATACACATCTATTTAAGTTGTTGTTGTTGTGTCTTTCGGCTTTTCCCGGTTAGGGGTCGCCACAGCGGAACTCCGGTCCGCTAATGATTGGCAGTAGATTTGTTACGTGCCGAGTTGCCAGCTCTGTATCACGATCACTGAAACTTTCCAATTATACAAAATCTGTTTTGGATCTAAGTGACCCCCCCACCCCACTTCTATATGTCCATTGATTTTTGTTCCACACAACTAAATTAGCCCATTTTATAATTTCCTGTATTTTTACATCTTGCCCTTTCTTTTCACATGTTCCCCTTAAATGACAAGTGAAATCCCTGCAGGTGTAAATTTTCATGTTAATCATTGCATAATCTAATATTTCATGAAACAGATTCTCTCTTTCGGTGTTAGTTATATATGTATATGATCCTGAAATTCTATAAACATGTTCTTTCCAGCTGACATCCACAGTAGTGAACATCCCCATTCTTACCAACATTACATCTAGCATTGTCATTGTTTCTTTACACAAAACAGTAACTCCAGACCACTTATCACTTCTGAAGTTCCCTGTTATATTTCCACACTACAGGTTTTCTGTTTGTAGTCTTTAATCACTTGTTAGGAATCCTTTATCCTCTAACAGAATAACATCCACATTTCATTTAGCACACCATTCCAGTATCCCTGTCCTTCTTACAGTGTTGAGAATAAAGTTCACATTTACTGAAAGTACTCTAAAATCATTGTTTTTTTGTTCTTTTTAAGATTTGGCAAAATATTTTTAAATTTTAATTTTTGTATTTTTACTCTTTCCCCTGTTGAATTTTTTGGGTCTGTGTTCGGCCGTCAAATGGACTAACCATCAAACGGCTGAATAGTGAGTAATGAACAGTGAAAATTCAGCCACCGAACTTTCATTACATCTACAAGGTAAGTAACTAGTTGTCCAACACTTCCCCATCTTATACATGGAAGTGTTTCAAACCCCTTTTCTCCACTGTAGTGTGGTCTCATATATCTAGTGAGGGGGTGTGGGGGGTGAAGCCTCCCACCTGGGTAGGTTTGAAACACTTCATTGTATTAGATGGGGAAGTGTTGGCCAACTAGTTACTTACCCTGTTGATGAAATGAAAGTTCGGTAACTGAACTTTCACTTTTTATTGTTTACTGTTCAGTTGTTCGATGGCTAGTCAATTTGATGGCCAAACATTGACCCAAATGTTTCCATGAGGTATATATACAAATAATCCCTTTTCCTCAGAATCAGATTTTTCACTGGATAGAACTTTAAAAACATTCTTAATGTCAGTCCTTTCTCCTCATCCCACTTCTGCATGCAAACTCTCTTCATTTTTCTGTCCATATTTTTCTTCTGCTAGAGTTTTTATTTCTTCACCTATTTCACCCTCTTCCTTAGCATCTTGATTTCTTCATTGTGTATGTTTTGCCCCTTTCCACTTCTTTTTTATTATGTACTGTTTGCTTTTGACAGTCCATCCAAAACTGTTACTTTTTTTTTTTTAACACAGCCTCCATTCAGACACACAACTTCTTGCTGTAAGTCATTTCTCCCCACATTGGTTATACTGTATCCAGTCAGAATAATTTATTCACTGAGAAAAGTTCCCGCAAAAGAAACATTATTTAGGCTGGCCATTTTATCTTAATGTTCCCTCTATGACTAGTCAGAAAAATAACACTTGTTGCGATGTTTTACTATGTGTTTTTTTATCATTTCAAAAGAGCATCCAACGTTCTCTATCTATTACATTTCTTTCATTTCTTGTGGGCATAAACCGTAATTTAGAAACAGCGCATCATCTCTTTTCTTAGTAATAATGAGCTATTCAATGTTCCTAAGCACAAGAAGAGTCCAAAGATTTATGTCCAAAATAATTCAACATGGCCATGAGGCAAAACACATGTAAAATCATCTCATAACATAGATGTGCAAATTTACTCAAGAACATATCTATCTGGCCTTGTCCAATGACCAGCACATAGATCAGTCATGCACAGCCACCCCATGGTGACACACACATACATACAATAACTAGTGATATCCATAGTTTGTTGCTTTCAACGTTTGGTTATTTTTCACATACATACCCCCCAGCAGCTTTCACATAGGACAGAGAGAAGATTCATTAAGTGGCATTGTTTTATTTGCCATTCATGCCCATGAAGGAAAATGAATGCTAAACATTTAGAAAATATGGAAATATTTTTGTATTTATTTATTTGATATTTGTTGACTGGGATAGTCCAACTGGGCTAGTGCCCTTTTTCAGTGGAGACCCGGGGAGAAATTTCCACATTAAAACTAAGCAAAAAAATTACAGAAATTGACTTAATATACAATAACAATACAAATTACAGCTTTGAAGTACAGGACAAAAAATAAACACTAAAGTAAATGAGCAGCTGTTCTTTTACGTACAAGTTAAAAAATCAGTAAGAAATACATTTAGTATAAGATATTTATCTTGAGGCAGATAGTGACAATATTATGGTTGTAGAAATAAAAAATATGAAATGCTCAGAAATAAGTCAAAGGGAATATAGACTGTTAATATGCACCAAGTGGGAGATTAAGGGTAAAGCATTCCCCCCAGGGCAGGGTGAGTGATATGGGTCTATATTATAACATCAAAGTCTTAAAACTTTGAATGTTATAATATCGAACCCATTCGATCTAAAGACCATAAAATCACACACTCAGAATAGCAATTTTTTTCCCAGGAAAAAAAAATTTGCTGTTCCGACATACATACACACAACACAAGCACACCAAAATAAATAATCCACACACATACACTTCACAAAACCCTACACTAAACCATACATACACTACTAGCTATCCACTTACCTTAGCCCAACCCTAACCCTAAGGTCCGTAACAATCGCACACTCATCTTACCTGATCCCATACCCTAAGGTCCCTAACTATCACACACTTACCTTACCTGCTCCCTAACCTTAAAGTCCCTTTCGCACACTCACCTTACCCACTCCCTAACACTAAGGTCCCTATCGCACACTCACCTTCGTTCACACACTTACCTTAACCCGGTCCGTAACCTTCACTCCACAGTCAAGGAATGCGAAGCTGAAGAAATGGCCCACCGAATACTTTCCCTAGGAAAGTATTCGATATTCTGCAGCTTCGCTGTTTTCAGCGTTCGGTGCATAGGGTTCGATATTATAACATTCGAAGTTTTAAGACTTCAATGTTATAATATACACCTGAGTGATATATACAAACTTTTTATACACTACCATTGTAAATTCAATGTCACTGAAATGTACATATGCATGCATGTAAGTGGGGCCAACGACATTCTAACCCCCCACTTGTTGCTTCTCCATGGCAAATACAGACTCTCAATCCAAAGGCAACAACAAAAAACTGAATAAAAAACTAAACTGGATACACTCCAAACCAACGGGTTACTCTATAGTATAAAATCACTGAATCCGTGAATCCTTAAATTTTCAAAAAAGGTCACATGGTCTCTGTATTCTGAAGCAGAACTTCGTATTATCGCACCAAAAAGTGCTGAATACAATAATTTTATCAAAGACAGTTGTAAGCATTAACTGCATCTGGCAACTAAAATATTACATTGAAAAGTAATAATAAATATAAAAATATATAAAACATCCCTACATACTGTAAGAACGGAGCCCTGCTGTATGTAGGTATATTAATAGAATATACAAACAAATTTTTAAGAAACAGTCAAGAAATACAAAACCATGACATTATGACCCTTTAAAAATGAAGTATAAACTGTCCCTAAACTGTGCAATTAAGGAACTAGTAAAACAATAAAAAATATAAAAATTTGTACGAACACGCATATCAGTGATATCCCCTTGCAATAAGAGGAAAGTGATAAAACCAATATAAAATATGATAACATCAGCCTTCGCAGCTGTACACTAATAAAAATGTACTGATTGCTAATAAATATCGCTACAGCCAAAATCATCCGAGATACAGGAAGACCAGACTAACCCTATACATTAAACTAACATAATGTACTAGAAATTACTGTAATGAAGTAAAATGATGATACGTTGACTAAAACTAGAGGGAGATACTTACTACAGCCCTGTAACAAATAAGAACCTCAGACAACTGGGTCTAAAATGAACCCATACACTATGGCCAACTTGCCCTTGCGGACCTTGGCAGGATGGTTTCTCTAATAGTGCTCCTGACGGGTATGATGGTATAAAGTGTATAAATAAAATAACATAATAAACTATCAAATATCAGAAATAAACCAAAAACATGTTATGTACAAGAAAGAAATCAATGAAAACTACAATAAATTATCTATTTAACCTCTTGAGTTTTAATAAGCAAGCTATAGATAGCATGCCATTAATGCCAGGAGTATGGCAGGCATCTAGCCTAAGTTGCCATGACAGCTCTCTACTCTCCAGTAGGAGGGACAAGGGCCCTCCCCTGCCATCAGATTTGACTTGGTCTATAATTGAAAACAGGAAACCATGTTTGGGATTCTCCACAATATGCTTGGTCAGGGCGTTCTCCATCTTGCCCTTCCAATAGCATATAGGTGTTCATAAATGCGTTCATGTAATTTTCTGTTGGTTTTCCCACCGTAGAAAGCTGAACAACATGAACACTGAGCCAGATATACCACTTGTATGCTTGAGCAATTAAAACTTCCCACTATATAATATACAAAGTCCCTTATTTCAAATCTAGACCCCGTCTTTATATAACTGGAGTACCGGCACATATTGCACTTAAACATGCCATCCCTTGTATTATGTACTCTTGAAAGGCACAGAATCCACTGGAGACACCGCACGGAGATAGTCACTGGTATAGAAAGCTTCTTTATTTGGAACAGAAACACACAAGCGCTTTCACGTAGCTGTACTACGCTTCTTCAGGTGTAATAAAACATTGATTAGAACAGCTTTTTATACAAAACCTTTTGGCGCTCAAACTAACCAATTAAACACTGATTAAATAATTACTAACAATCAGTCTTGGTTTGTTTAAAGAAACATTGTTAAAAAACTTTTAAAAACAAGTTAAAAAATTCCTTAAAAAAGTTTAACAGCATGACAAGAATGGCAAAAATGCCTTGGGCAAACTGTACTGCATGAATAAAACAATACCGCCTATCAAGCTGACAGTACAAGCCTGCTGGCGTACCAAGCTTACATCACTACAAGGCTGTACAAAGTCATGGCCAAAACACAAAACATAAAACATAAAGCATAAAACAGAAAATGATGTTTTCTGAGTGAAAGTATACAGTATTTCAATTCACTAATACTTCTAGAATGTATTCACCAACTCATATTTGGAGTCGCTAACCGAACACATGCTAAACTCCTTAGTATATAGCCTCCGGTCGGCAAACAGACCCTGTGCATCAAATCACACCAAGTATGCAATATAATGTGGAAAGGATCTGCTGCACAAACAATACTGTTAAGTTGTGCATCCTATGCAGTAAACAACAGTCTAAAAATAAGAAACAGCAATTTGTTACTGCTATTAAAAAGTGCAAAACATACTCTTGTTTATGCGATTAGTAACATGTTTATAAGCATCGCAACAACACAGTATCAAATAATACTAGCCTTAATCGCAGCTGCATATGTGCCCTGAACTTGCCTCATATCTCAGATGGAAAGAGCCATTACCATTCAAATAATCCCCAAGAAAGCAATCAATACATAGCGATCACAAACAGGAAAATATCGCTATCACTATCTGGTCCAAGAAAATTCGCAAATGCAACCAAGACAACAATATCCAGTCCGAGAGTAAAAAGTGTCCTACTAGCAACAACAGCTAGCAGGCATAAAAGCACAATCTGGCAACCAACTAATGGCATACTGAAGTACAACTGTGTTAAGTCAAACCTAATGCAGAACTGCCCCATCAAGCATCATAAGCCTCCAAACCCATAACAAAAAACTGTCAATGGGAAACTGAAGCGGAAAGTATAAAGAATATATATGGCAAAAATCATCAATCGAATTGCAGACAACTGCCCACTCACCTCTACTAGTGTCAGGCACTTAAATGTTTCAGCGAACTACCAGTGTGGTGGTTCAAACTGCTACTGTTTCACAAAAAAACAGACAGATGCAGAATCTGTCAAAAGTCAGCACCCAAGCAGAGCTTAAAAATCCAAAGGACCTGACTAGGACATAAAAGTGAAAAATACTATGTGGAAGAATATGGGCAATAAAAGTAAAATGCGTGTAAAATAGTAAAATGCTAAACTAAACTAGGACAGTTCTCTAATTCCTATATGATGTCGGAATACGTTAAAGAATTGAAAAACTCAGCTCTAATGATTTCCAGTCGTCCAATCTAAACCAAAGGGCGGACACACGCCAAAGACCAGCGTACCATATGCACAGTAGTGCTGATCAAAAAAACAGATAATAATGCATACATTGAATTAGATGTCTAATCAATCAGGATGTAAGACCAACATCAAAAATCAAAGGACCACTCCTGGGTAAGATCAACATCAAAATCAGAGGACCACTCCTGGGTATATATAATGCCCAAAGTATCAGACCGCACTGTTCCCTTGTATCTTATATGAACCTTAACACTAGTGCACAGTAACTAAAAACTGAAAGCACACCAAAAAAATCAGTCTGGAGCAGACTGATAGTATACCTGTGAAGGCCTGGGGCAGGGCATAATAAATAAAGGATAGAGACAATAAACGGCTCTATGAAACCATGACTTATGTACTCGTGGTTTTTTCTCCAGTATACTTTTGAGATTGTAGCCCCTCTTGAACACTATTCTTGGTGATTTGACCAATAGACTACAAATGGAATCATCCTGTGTTATCAGGTTCCAATTTTTCAAGTATGATGGAGAATATCTCTTTAGCATCCATACTATATGTTAGTATGAAGCTATTAGACGTTGGGGTAACTTCCTCACTTTTCGCTTCAATATTACCCTGCACTATAATGTCTTGGTTCAATATTGGTAAATAAACACCAGATTCTCTCTTTTTTTGTACCTCCCTCAGAAGGTCATTGATTAAATCTACCGGGTAACCTCTGTTCTGGAAAAGGCTTGCCATGAAGCCACATTCCTCCAGAAAATCACAGTCTCTGGACACCATTCGGGCAACTCTAACCAGTCGACCCTTTATGATTGATCTCTTTTGGGAAAATGGATGACAGCTATTAAAGTGAACATAGCTGTTAGAAAATGATTCTTTCCTGTAGATATTGGCTATGTAACATCCTTTCTCTTTATCTTTCATGAGATCTACATCCAGATATGCTACCCGGTCTAAAGCGAGACTGTGGGTGAACTGGAGGAATTCTGTAGAAGTATTGAAAAAATCTACTAAATTAGTAGCTGTCTCTTCATTGCCCTTCAGGATGATAAAGATATCATCCAGGAACTGTGTATACAGCAATACATTGTCCAAAAATAGAGGGTTAGATAGAATGTATTCCCTCTCCCAGAAGGCCATAACCAGGTTAGCCACACTGGCTCCACATGGAGAACCCATCAGCACCCCTATCAACTGCAGAAAAAATCTGTTATTAAAAGACAAAATTGTGAGACAAAATAATGTCTAATAATTCACTGACTAGTTGGATTTCTTTAGCTGGGGCCTTTTTTAGGATCAACATGGCTGGAATCCAATCTAGTGCTACTGAGTGAGGGATGGAAGAATATAAATCTTTCACATCAACAGTTAAAAAATGACTATGCTCACTATAAGTAGTTTTATTTATCCTAGATAGGAAAGACCAAGAATCCTTGGATATTTGTGGCTCACTAGCCACATATATCTTCAGTATGGTGTCTACCACTTTGGCGCTGACATAAGTGGTACTGCCCCTAGTGCTAACCAATAGGCGCATAGGTGGATCCAGAGGATTCTTGTGGATCTTGGGGGATCCAAAAATAATTGGAATTCTATAGGCTGGTAGATATATAAAGTTCAATAAATCTAGATCTATAGTTGCATTGATAAACATGTCACTAACGTAGGAAGACACCCTCAAATTACCTATATTTAATTCATTTCTAGATACCTCTTTGTATGTCCCAGAGGAAAGAATGTCTTCCATTCTCCTGAAATTATCAGACTCATTCATTACTACCAAGCCTCCTCCCTTATCTGGTTGCATAACTCTCACTGAAGAATTAGTTAAGGAATCCAATAAAGACCTCTCTTCCTTGCTAATATTAAACTTGCTTGTTTGCTTAGATAGAGGTTGACTAAGAATGTGCCATATGTCTAATTCACATATTTGTTTGAATAAATATAAAGATGAGTGCAGAGGTGGATTGTATGTACTCAACATAAAAAACGCCCCTTTATCCCTAGTGAGATTACCCAAAAGTAGCTAAAGATTTAACTTCCTGACAAGCAATTTTAAATCTATAATAGATGATGCCAGGTCAGCTCTTTTAGAGGGCACAAAGGAAAAACCCTTGGCCAACAAATCCACTAGTTCCTGCTCAAAAATAAAGTCAGAGAAGTATATTCTGAAGTCCTTTCCTGTATTGAATACAATATTGCCAGTCCTTGATGTTGATGGATCAATAACCAAAATGGGCTGAATCAATTTCTCCTGTTCCTAGACCGGTTGCTGGATTTCCGGCCCTGGTCTGTCGGAGGGGACGAGGCTGTGTCTCGAAAATTTGGACCCTCTACTTCCTCGTTAGAATTGTTAGATTTATGTTGCGCTGCCAGCCGTTCACTACATCTGACTAGTTCTGTTCCATCCATAGAATCTACATGGGTATTTTCCATGTAGTTAGGCCTCACACTCCTATCCGCATCGACAGAATTAATAGAATTACACCCCTCTGGACGCCATGTTCTAAAAGACAAAAAGTTGCCTTGGGACACCAGAGGTTTCGAATAGGCAGAGCCATCTTTGTAAACTTTAACGTCTCTCTTTAATTTTTTGATTTTGGTTATTGTAAGTTTTGATATATGTTGATCAATACTGTTATAGGTACGGTCATAGTCAAACCTGTACCTATGGAAATTAAGGTCACTCTTTATTTCCCCATCCAACTTATTAATATCCAAAATCAAATTGTCAGCTGCCATCTGATAATGTTTACAAATTAGATCCATGAGTTCAAAACCATGTCTATCAAACAACCGGATTAACTCAAGATGAAAAGGAGACCCCTCCTCCTAGCCCCTTAGGATATTGCCAAGATCTGAGGTCTTTAGGAGCAACACCGGCCTGTTTACATTCACCGAAATAAGCACTTCTAATTGGATTTTCCTTAACTTCATAAGGTTCTGGTCGAATACATTCAGTTTGGAGGGAAGGTCTAACACCCCACCCGTGCCTTGTTCTGACACAAAAGACCCCTCATTGTCTTGAAAAGAAAAGGACCGACTAAGCCATTGGTTTAAATTAGGCATACCTTGCGAGTTAGATACAGGTGTAATGTCACTACTTGAATGTGTAGTGACCATCCCCCGACTCTGGACTCCTGGTAACAAAGTTTTCTCAAAAAATGAACACTTGTAGATGCAGGTATGTTCCTAGCAATAGGAATCTCACCCCCAGGTGTGACATAGCCAGATACATCCCTAGATCCATAGGAAGGGCCGCCTCCAACATGCCCTTCTACGCTGGCTCTGTTTTCACAATCAGGTATCTTATGTCTCAATGCCTGCTGGGATCCCAAAATGTCTTCAAGACAGTTAGAAAGAGTATTGACCTTCTGGGACAGTAATTCGATCAACTGGGTTAGATTACCAGTCTCTCCTTCTGAACGAGTTCCCGATGGTTGAACCGGAGCGTCTTCCATCACAAATACAGACTCTCAAACCAAAGGCAACAACAAAAAACTGAATAAAAAAACTAAACTGGATACGCTCCAAACCAACGGGTTACTCTATAGTATAAAATCACTGAATCCGTGAATCCAAAACACATACGCTTTTATTAAGCACAAACACTCAGAATTTTCGTCGGTAGCACACCAACTTCTTCAGAAACGGAAAAACAGCATCACTGACAAACAACTGCCTTAAATACAAAATTTTAAATTTTCAAAAAAGGTCACATGGTCTCTGTATTCTGCAGAAGTGTGTATTATCGCACCAAAAAGTGCTGAATACAATAATTTTATCAAAGACAGTTGTAAGCATTAACTGCATCTGACAACTAAAATATTATATTGAAAAGTAATAATAAAAATAAAAATATAAAAATATATATAACACGTCCCTACATACTGTAAGAACAGAACCCCGCTGTATGTAGGTATATTAATAGAATATAGAAACAAATTTTTAAGAAACAGTCAAGAAATACAAAACCATGACAGTATGTCCCTTTAAAAATGAAGTTTAAACTGTCCCTAAACTGTGCAATTAAGGAACTAGTAAAACAATAAAAAATATAAAAATTTGTACAAACACGCATATCGATGATATCCCCTTGCAATAAGAGGAAAGCGATAAAACCAATATAAAATATGATAACATCAGCCTTCGCAGCTGTACACTAATAAAAATGTACTGATTGCTAATAAATATCGCTACAGCCAAAATCGTCCGAGATACAGGAAGACCAGACTAACCCTATACATTAAACTAACATAATGTACTAGAATTGTTTTTTTGCCATCCATGCCCATGAAGGAAAATGAATGCTAAACTTTTAGAAAATATGGAAATATTTATTTATTTATTTATTTGATATTTGTCGACCGGGATAGTCCAACTGGGCTAGTGCCCTTTTTCAGTGGAGACCCGGGGAGAAATTTCCACAGTAAAACTAAGCAAAAAATTACAGAAATTGACTTAATATACAATAACAATACAAATTACAGCTTTGAAGTACAGGACAAAAAATAAACACTAAAGTAAATGAGCAGCTGTTCTTTTACGTACAAGTTAAAAAATCAGTAAGAAATACATTTAGTATAAGATATTTATCTTGAGGCAGATAGTGACAATATTATGGTTGTAGAAATAAAAAAATATGAAATGCTCAGAAATAAGTCAAAGGGAATATAGACTGTTAATATGCACCAAGTGGGAGATTAAGGGTAAAGCATTCCCCCCAGGGCAGGGTGAGTGATATGGGTCTATATTATAACATCAAAGTCTTAAAACTTCGAATGTTATAATATTGCACCCATTCGATCGAAAGACCATAAAATCAAACACTCAAAATAGCAAATTTTTTCCCAGGGAAAAAAAAATGCTGTTCCGACAAACATACGCACAACACAAGCACAGCAAAATAAATAATCCACTCACATACACTTCACAAAACCCTACACTAAACCATACATACACTACTAGCTATCCACTTACCTTAGCCCAACCCTAACCCTAAGGTCCGTAACAACCGCACACTCATCTTACCCACTCCCTTACCCTAAGGTCCCTAACTATCACACACTTACCTTAGCCACTCCCTAACCTTAAAGTCCCTATCGCACACTCACCTTACCTGCTCCCTAATTCTAAGGTCCCTATCGCACACTCACCTTCGTTCGCACACTTACCTTAACCCGGTCCGTAACCTTCGCTCCACAGTCAAGGAAATAGCGAAGCTGCAGAAATGTCCCACTGAATACTTTCCCTAGGAAAGTATTCGATATTCTGCAGCTTCGCTATTTTCAGCGTTCGATGCATAGGGTTCGATATTATAACATTCGAAGTTTTAAGACTTTGATGTTATAATATACACCCGGGTGATATATACAAACTTTTTATACACTACCATTGTAAATTCAATATCACTGAAATGTACATATGCATGTAAGTGAGGCCGACGACATTCTAACCCCCCACTTGTTGCTTCTCCATGGCAGAAGTTTTCAGTTTTCTTGTTTTTATTCTCCATTTTCTGCCTTGTAAGGTGTGCACTTATACTGTATCTCAGAATGTGCCTGTCATTCACTCAAGGCATATATGCATGTGATGAGTCAAGAAAAGGCATGGTTTGTTACTGCACATCCAGGGTGGTACTTCTTTCAGAAATCACTTTGCGTTTAAACATCATAGGCATACATTAGCATTGTTTAGTAGTGGTAATATCTTACAGTAGTAGATGAAGGAGTGGCAAGAAAAAACAGTGATCTCTGGGATGCAGTCTGAGATCAAACATCACTTCCTGCTCATTGGCCTTCTCCATCATGTCAGACATAGTACATCTCTACATCCTCAAATGTATGCCCCCATTAGCCCAAAATAAAAAAGAAGTGAACAGCTTCTTGAAAACTGACATGAGAAGGCATAATAATGAAGAACAAGGTGACTAACAAACAGGCCTTTGCAACACTGCCTGATGTACACAGACTACTCTTTATGTACACTAATTTACGAGTAATAGCACTTCCTGGAGTTCTGTAAGTTCTACATGCATGCATAGACAGAAGAAGACAGAGATACACAGGCATAGGCAGACACAGAGACTGTCTCTCTCTCTCTCTCTCTCTCTCTCGCTCTCTTTCTCTCCTTCTCTCTCACACACTCACACACACACACACACACACACACACACACACACACACACACACACACACACACACACACACACACACACACACACACACACACACACACACACACACACACACACACACACACACACACACACACACACACACACACACACACACGTAAATTGTAAGCTACTGGTACAGAACAGATACCAAACAGAAAATCCACACCGAAGGATTGCATGTTAAATGAATATGAAGTATAAAAGAAGTCCCACATGTAAGGAAAAAAAATCACCCATTTGAAGATATTTAATGCAAAAACAAAATTAAGTAAAAATAAGGCAGAAAGTGTAAATCCTTACTTGCATGTGGAAATAACTGCCCACCACCAGTGCATTTAAAATAGGAAATTTGAAAATAATTATAATACCACACATTATTTTGTTTTGTAGGTGAAAAGGGTGTCAGATAGATTGATGTTTATGAAGCTGGAAATTGATGGTGTAATGATGAATGTTGTTAGTGCATATGCGCCACAGGTCGGGTGTGCGATGGATGAGAAATAAAAATTTTGGAGAGAGTTGGATGAAGTGGTGATGACTGTACCCAAGGGTGAGAGACTGGTGATTGGAGCAGATTTCAATGGGCATGTTAGTGAAGGGAACAGAGGGGATGAGGAAGTGATGGGTAGGTATGGTGTTAAGCAAAGGAATGCAGAAGGCCAGATGGTAGCGTATTTTGCGAAAAGGATGGACATGGCTGTATTGAATACGTATTTTAACAAGAAGGAGGAGCATAGGGTGACATACAAGAGTGGAGGAAGATGCACACATGTGGATTATATCTTATGGAGAAGGGCCAGTCTGAAGGAGATTGGAGACTGTAAAGTGGTGGCAGGGGAAAGTGTAGTTAGGCAGCATAGGATGATGGTTTGCAGGATGACATTGGTGATCAAGAAGAGGAGGATGAGTGTGAGGGCAGCACCAAGGATCAAAAGGTGGAAAATGAAAAATGGTAATTGTGAGATGATGTTCAGGGAAGAGTTAAGACTGGGTGTCAGTGAAGAGTTACCGAATAGCTGGGTAACTACAGCAGAGCTAGTAAGAGAGATGGCTAGAAAGGTTCTTGGTGTGACATCTGGAAAGAAGAAGGAGGACAAGGACACCTGGTGGGGGAATGAAGAAGTACAGGAGAGTATACAGAGAAAGAGGTCGGCGAAGAAGAAGTGGGATTGTCAGAGAGATGAAGAAAGTAGACAAGAGTATAAGGAGATGAGGTGCATGGCAAAGAGAGAGGTGGTGAAGGCTAAGGATAAGGCATATGACGAGTTGTATAAAAGGTTGGACACTAAGGAGGGAGAAAAGGGCCTGTACCTATTGGCTAGACAGAGGGACCGAGCTAGTAAAGATGTGCAGCAGGTAAGGGTGATAAAGGATAATGAAGGGAAACGTACTCACAAGCGAGGAGAGTGTGTTGAGCCGATGGAAAGAGTACTTTGAGGGGCTGATGAATGAAGAGAATAAGAGGGAGAGAAGGCTGGATGATGTGCGGCTAGTGAATCATGATGTGCAGTGGATTAGCAAAGAGGAAGTAAGGATAGCTTTGAAGAGGATGAAGAATGGAAAGGCTGTTGGTCCAGATGACATACCTGTGGAAGCATTGAGTTGTTTAGGTGAAATGGCAGTGGAGTTTTTAACTAGATTGTTTAATGAAATCTTGGAAAGTGAGAGGATGCCTGAGAAATAGAGAAAAAGTGTTTTGGTACCAGTTTTTAAGAATAAGGGTGATGTGCAGAGCTGTAGTAACTACAGAGGGATTAAATTAATCAGTCACAGCATGAAGTTATGGGAAAGAGTAGTGGAAGCAAGGTTAAGAAGGGACGTGATGATTAGTGCTCAGCAGTATGGTTTCATGCAAGGAAAGAGCACTACAGATGCAATGTTTGCTTTGAGAGTGTTGATGGAGAAGTACAGAGAAGGTCAGAAGGAGTTGCATTGTGTTTTTGTAGACTTAGAGAAAGCATATGACAGGGTGCCTAGGGAGGAGTTTTGGTATTGTATGAGGAAGTCGGGAGTGTCAGATAAGTATGTAAGAGTGGTACAGGAAATGTACAAGTGTAGTGTGACAGCGGTGAGGTCTGCGGTGGGAGTGACGGATGCGTTTAAGGTGGAAATGGGATTACATCAAGGATCAGCTCTGAGCCCTTTCTTATTTGTAATGATGATGGACAGGTTGACAGATGAGATCAGACAGGAGTCCCCGTGGACTATGATGTTTACAGATGACATTGTGATCTGTAGTGAGAGTAGGGAACAGGTGGAGGAGACCCTGGAGAGGTGGAGATATGGTCTAGATAGAACAGGAATGAAGGTCAGCAGGACTAAGACAGAATATATGTGTGTGAATGACAGGGAGGACAGAGGAATGGTGAGGATGCAGGGAGTAGAGGTGGCGAAGGTGGCTGGGTTTAAATACTTGGGATCAACAGTTCAGAGTAATGGTGAGTGTGGAAGAGAGGTGAAGAAGAGAGTACAGGCAGGATGGAGTGGGTGGAGAAGAGTGTCAGGAGTGATTTGTGACAGACGAGTAGCAGTAAGAGTGAAAGGGAAGGTCTACAAGAGGACAGTGAGACCAACTATGTTATATGGGCTGGAGACAGTGGCATTGACAAAAAGGCAGGAGTCAGAGCTTGACATGGCAGAGCTGAAGATGTTATGATTTGCACTGGGTGTGACGAGGATGGACAGGATTAGGAATAAGTATATTTGAGGGTCAGCCCAGGTTGGAAGGTTTGGAGACAAAGCCAGAGAGGCAAGATTACGTTGGTTTGGACATGTGCTGATGAGGGATGCAGAGTATAATGCAGAAAAGATGCTAAGGATGAAGCTACCAGGTAACAGGAAAAGAGGAAGGCCTAAGATAAGGTTTATGGATGTGGTGAGAGAGGACATGCAGGTGGTTGGTGTGACAGAGCAAGATGAAGAGGACAGGAAGAAATGGAAGCAGTTCATCTGCTGTGGCGACCCTTGACAGGAGCAGCTGAAAGAAGAAGACACATTATCACATTCCTTAAGCAAAAGCACTGCTACAAAAGTACACTGAACACATAATTCATACGTGCTTCTTCCTCAACATGTCATCCAATATAAGAGCTAAAGTCATTAATCCATCAGTTTGAGGAACAATCTGTTAAATATAATAAAAGTTACACATACCTGTAATATCCAGCAGCTCAGCTGTATGACATCAACATGCTCTGCAATGTCCTTAGGATGAGGTCTTTTTCAAATGATCCCCTCAAAAATGTACGCAGTACAGATGTAGAAAACCATGACCAATATCCCTAACACATTCCTCTACAGGACTTTAACTCATTATTCATCATTTTTACAAAAAGCAGGTTATAGTGTAATCAAGTACCCTCAAGGTGCGCAATAGCAAAGCCCACCAACAGACCACCTACACGGCAAATGAAATCACACCTACACGAAGATGTTACTACACTTTACATAATCAACCCTGCAGAGTGACAGAATGAATAAATCTATATATATTGTATTTACATATTAAACCCTCCACAGCTGAAACTGAATAAACTCACACTAATTATGTCTATGTATATTACAGAACTATGGACAATGAATAAATCAAAATCAGCCCTACAGAACTATGGAAAAAAATTAATTATGTTTAAATGAATAAATAAATTGCTTCAAATGACAAAATTGCCTTTTTGTTGTTTTTATTTTCCATAGTTTAGTAGGGTATAATATAGCAATAACCCACGCCTAGGTGTGGGTAATGCTGGATTTACCCACGGTTGGCGTCGTTTGGTCACAAGGGCGAAGCCCAAGTGGCCAAACAAAGCCAACCATGGGTAAATTCAGCATTACCCACACCCAGAAGTGGGTTATTGCTATTATACAATGACATTATTTAAGAAAAAAAAATAATTACTTTTCTTAAATAATGGCATTGTATAATGAGTCCTTGCTGCCCTTCTACAGCTGTGTGGTATTCTGCGGCAGTTCTGATATACTGCGCATGCGTATGCCTACGCAGTACATCAGAGCTGTGGGAAAAAGCAACGGAGAAAGCAAGATCTCCATTGCTTTTTTACTGTTTCACTATGTTAAATGGGTTTAACATAGCGATACAGCTTTAAAATGAGCAACGGAGATCTTCGTTGCTTATTTTAAAGCTGTCTCGCTATGTTAAACCCATTTAACATAGGGAGACAGGTTTAAAAAAAAAGCAACGGAGAAAGCAAGATCTCCGTTGCTTTTACAAACTGTTTCGCTATGTTAAATGGGTTTAACATAGCGAGGCCGCTTTAAAATAAGCAACGGAGATCTCCGTTGCTTATTTTAAAGCTGTCTCGCTATGTTAAACCCATTTAACATAGCAAGACAGGTTTTAAAAAAAAGCAACGGAGAAAGCAAGATCTCAGTTGCTTTTTACACACTGTCTCGCTATGTTAAAGGAGTTTAACATAGCGAGACAGCTTTAAAAAAAGCAACGGAGATGTCTGTTGCTTTTGTTAAACCTGTCTCGCTATGTTAAACTCCTTTAACATAGCGAGACAGTGTTTTAAAAAAGACTTATACTAATGGAAAAAGTCCAGGTGACCGGACCTTTTTCCATTAGTATAAGTCGATTTACAATGTGCACGCTGACCAATCAGTGTGCACGTTTTGGAATATTAATGAGGGGTCATGGTATAATATTTGTTATTAAGATGTCCCACATGTGCATGCTGTCAGTCAAGACAGGAGCACCTGTCGATCATAAAAGGAATGCTCAAACCTGAGCGAACATTGTCGGCGGGTACTCAATTACACTATAACCCAAAAAGCACCCGACCTATTATAAACAAAGAAACAAAATACAAAGTGATATAAAAAATGCACTAAACTCTTTCACAGTGTTTCACTTCAACTGTAACTTCAAATGAGGCATAAACCTTGCAGGACGTTAAACACACGACTCACCTCATAAAAACGCCATAGTGCATCGGTAATGACTTCTGCACTACTCCTCATGCATAGATACTACAATACAATCAGGATAAAGCATCGATAGCATGGAAATACAGAACACATCTCTATTTCTTCTGCCTCAACAGGGTGACGGAGGACATTTACATCTCTTTTCATTGCCTTATCTGAATGAATGGAAACACTTTCACCTCATTTCACAGATTCTTTGGAATTTTCTTTGCTCTGAAATATTTATAATTTATTAACAAATATATAGCCAAGAGTGTTGAATCCAAGTTTGTAGTAAATCACTTTAAAGACTGCCTTACTGCTGCTTTCTTCACCATACATTTTAATATTTTTGTAAAAATACTGTCACAAAGCTTACAGATTTTACTTAGAGTGTAACTAAACAACAAACATCAGTCAAAATGTAGGTAATAACATAAATTACAGTAATTGTGATTTGTTTTTTAAAAAAACAGGATGAAAAATGGCAACATTTTAAAGTGACACTCGATATACCAGCTGAATGCAAAGGGTATCTGGTAGCTTCACAACATATATATTTTTTTTAATTTTTATTGTGTGCCAACCTATTTATATTTTACTATGTATTTGTAATTTTTTTTATTATTTAAATAAAATCCTTGTATTCACTTTGAGTTCCGATGACTGTTATTATGTATACTAAGCATATTTATGCACTGCTGATTATCTGAGAAGAAAGTAACTATTATTCACTATGTGGGCTTGCACACTGCATGACACACACCTACAAGACTGCTTCATCAAACTACCACTGAAGGAGATATTAACTGGCGAATTAAATATTTGGCATAAACAGTCAGGTATACTTGTGGCAGGAACACTGGACTAGAAAGAAAGCTGTGCAGCCCTCCCTGGTGTGTGTGTGTGTGTGTGTGTGTGTGTGTGTGTGTGTGTGTGTGTGTGTGTGTGTGTGTGTGTGTGTGTGTGTGTGTGTGTGTGTGCTTGAGAAAGTACTTGGTCTGAAAGGCAGTTAACTGTAGATAAAAGGGAACTGAAAGACATTGGTTCCAGAGAAAAAGAAAGAGACAGATTTAAGTGAAGAGTGTGCAGTTCAACTGTGTGTGAACATTGGAAGCCCATACCCATGACAGCAGTATATATTATCCATTAACGCTCTTGGAAGCTGGTTGTACTTAGTGGATTACTCATTGAACCAGACTTTTGTGTACTTTGTTGTCATTACATCACAGATTGGAGGCAGTGCCTTCACACTTGGTTGGCAGACCTACCTCTATATTCACAGACATTCTATAAATATATACTCTATATTAAATCAACGAACTCTTAAAAAAGCGAATGCCGATTTATCAAACCAATGTAAGTGAAAGCTTACAATCTCGAACACTTAGAACAGTGATTTTTTTCCCAGGGAAAAAAATCGCTGTTCCAAAAAAGAAAAAAAAAAGAAAACATTACATAAAAATGTGTGCCCCCACACCCACCCTACATAAATATACTAACTCCGAGATCGCACTACAGTGATGAAAATAGCAAAATAACGAAGGCGGCCAAATGATTTCTTTCCCAGTGAAAGAATTTGCTTACATGCTGTTTCGGTATTTTGCCGTTTTGTGCTTTCAAGTTTGATATAAATAGGGACCCTATATATATATATATATATATATATATATATATATATATATATATATATATATATATATATATATATATATATATATATATATATATATATATATATATATATATTTTATATATATATATATATATATATATATATATATATATATATACACACATACATATACAAATACATACAAATACATACTCTGCCCTTCTGAGCTGGGAATTTCTGGTTAAAGGCTTATAGTGCCTACATATTTGAACTGTTTCTTATTCAAATTGGTGCGCCTTGTTTGCTGTAGCATAGACTAGATCCAGGCCTGCTGAATCTAGTTTTGTTTGTATAACTTGAGCACTAATCCAGACCTTCTTAAAAGTATTCAGTTGTATGTATTTCTGCTTAGTAGTAACCTGATTAAAGTTTAGCTATCATTCTAAGCCTTTTGGTTTAAGCACTTGGGCTTCAGACCATTTGTTTTACATTAAGGTTTGTGGTCTGCACTGTTGTGGCAGTGCAGGTAGCTTACATCCTTCTAAGTTGGGAACTGATGATTGAAGGCTCAGTGCCTGTTATTCTAAAAGTGTATTAGTTCTGGTTTAAGCACTTGGGCTTCAGGCCAGTTATTTTACATTAAGAAGGTTTGTGGTCTGCACTCTTGTGGGAGAAGAGGCTGGACTCTGCCCTTCTGAGCTGGAAATTTCTGGTTAGTGGCTTATAGTGCCTGCATATTTGAACTGTTTCTTTCTGAAATTGGTGTGCCTTGTTTGCTGTTGCATAAGCTAGATTCAGGCCTGCTCTATGAGCACCTACAAGGATGCATGGATCGTGCCATCCCTAGCAAAACCAAGACTCACTCCCCTAAGAGAAGGAAACCAGTCTGGTGGATCCCTGCCATAAACAGGCTATACAATAGAAGGAGGAAACTAGTTCAGAAAAAAAGCAAATCCCAAGAAGGAAAGACATCCCTGATCAGTATCAGTAAGAAACTAAGGTCCCTCATAAAATCATCCAGGGCTAACTTTGAAAGAAAAATAGCCAAGGATTCGAAAGATAACCACAGAGCCTTCTTTATCTATGTTAAGAATCTAAGTGGCAACTCGCAGATATGCTCTGAGCTAGTGCAAAATAGCACAAAATATACTGAACCTACTGATATTGCCAACATCCTGGCAGATAGATTCAGTGCAAACTTCACCCCCCTCTCACCCCCAAAAGGGCCCACAACAATACTGGAAAAGTGTAGTGTCCTGGAAATCACAGACGCACAGGTGAAAACAGCCCTTTCAAAAGCCAAAAGCACAGTGTCAATGGGGCCAGATGATGTCCCAGGCTGCATCTTTCCCGAACTACAGAATGAAATAACCCCCCACCTAAACACACTGTTCAACCTCAGCCTCTCTACAGGCTACGTGCCCATAGAATGGCACACAGCAATGGTTATTCCGCTCCACAAAGGAGGGGCCACAACTGACCCTGGTAACTATCGCCCCATAAGCCTGACTAGCCTGGTCTGCAGGGCTATGGAGCGCATCATCATGGAACTCATTAACAAAGACATTGGGATCCTCTAAACACTTGACCTGACCCAGTTCGGCTTTGTTAAGGGCAGATCATGCCTACTAAACCTGGTTGACTTTTTCAAGACAGTCACCATAGATGAGGAGAAGGTGGTTCACACAGCCTACTTTCACCTTGCCAAGGCTTTTAACACCATTCCCCACTCAGGAATTATAGAAAAACTCACCAGCCTGAACATAAACCCCTATGTCATGAGATGGGTTGCCAACTGGCTTACAGACAGAACTCACACGGTAAAAATAGCGGGCTCCAGGTCCAACTCTAAACCAGTCACAAGTGTTGTCCCACAAGGCTCAGTCCTGGGACCCCTACTGTTCAGCATATACTTCTCAGAAGTACATGCAAACACAGGAGGACTATGGCTAACCAAGGTCGGCAATGACTGCAAACTGGGAGCCATAACTGACTGTCTGACTGACACAGACATTCTCCAAAAGGGCCTTATGAGATGGACACCTGGTGTCAAAGTCATGGTCTCAAGCTGATGTTAGGAAATCCTTCCATGTAGCCCATCTAATTACTAAAGGGTTCGCATCTAGAAATAAAGAGATTATAGTGCCCCTCTACTCATCACTCATCAGACCCATCATAGAGTACAGTGCTCCATTTGGGATGTACCTCACAAGACACTTCCAACAGCTGGAAAGACCACAAAAGTACCTCACCAAGGGGATTACTGGCCTCAAACATATGTCCTATGGAGCCAGACCGGAAAAACTCCGGCTGTACTCATTGGCATATCGCTTACTCAGAGGTGATCTCTACCTGACTTACAAAGTCATGTCCAACTCAGAATTGATCGACATGCTCCACCTAAAGAAATCCAAGTCACTGCGAGCCACTCGCTCTAGTGAGCTAAACCTCGCCACAACAACAAATAGAACATGCTGGAGGGATAGATTCCTGTCACAGAGACTACCCATGCTTTGGAACATTAAGCAGAGCCCCTCACTAACACTCTTCAAGAGAAACCTTGACAAGTGGATGGGTAACAGAAAATACACCCCTGTGATCACTTCATTAGCTCTTCTTGACAGAGGCTCAGTTAATTAATCAATGGGGCAGCGAAAGCTGACACACTCTAGCTAAAGTTATAAATGCCCTCTGGCAGATAGCCTAGTACCTACCTATGAACCTATGAACATATCTATCTATATATATATATATATATATATATATATATATATATATATGTATATATATATCTACATATATCTATCTATCTATATATATATATATACACACACACACACACACACACACACACACACACTTACCATAATTTTAGATTGTTGAGTAGATCAGTGCTGCAGTACTGATTTTTGGCTCTTCCTGCCATCCAGAAGCCTGCAACAGGCCTGATACCCACAGTCTTTGCATCATCCCCAGCCAACGGACGTCTGAGGACTGATGTCTGTATGTCAGGGTATAAGAAGGGCATCTGTCAGTGCCGTCTTCAGGTCCATCGAGGTAGGAAAAGGGCAGTCTGATGCCTGAGGACATCACAACCTCTCCAGATGTCTAAGTTTGAGAGTATAAGTATGAGACATTATAAGGAAGAGAGAATATTTTGGTGAAGCATGGAGCTATTTTCAGGTATCTCCTCTTCCTCTTGCTCCCAGCATGGGGGAAAAAAGAGTCAGTGGATAGAAGGGTTGGAGGGAAGGGGTCAGTACTGTAATACTGATCTACTAGAACATCTACAACTATGGTAAGTGAGACACAACTGTAGTATGTTCTTCACAGTCAGTGTTGCAATATTGATTTTAGGAAGAACTCCCAAGTCCACCAGTTAGATGACAGGTAATCTGTTGGCCCCTATAAAATCATGTTTTTCAGATGACAGCAGCACACCCTGCTCTAACTTTGGACGCAATGACTAAAGGATAGCATTTTGTAAAAGTGTGCACTGAGTTCCAAGTGTCAGCTGCCTGTTGCCTAGTGTCATGTGCTTTGATATGACAAGGTAGAGGTTTTCCATGGTGAGTACAACAGAAGTTAATGCAAATGGCTATCCATGTGGAGATGATTTGTTTGGAGACAGGTCCACACTTTTTCCCCTCTGTGAAAGGCACCAACAGTTGCTCTCCTCTATTTGGGATTTTTATCCTGTCAAGGTACTACCTGATTTGTGTGTGCACATCCAGAGAGTGAAGCATTAGTTCTGCTTGGTCTGTGGATTAGGAAAGAAAACTGGAAGTGGGTTACCCTAGTTTAGGAAAATTTCTGATACTACCTTGGGCATGAAGGATGGAATAGTTCTAAGGGTTACTCTATTCCTGTACAAGACAGTGAAAGGCTCTTTGCACATAAGGGCTTTTAGCTCTGAGGCCCTCCTTGCTGTGTTGATGGCTATTAATACAATGGTCTTCCAAGTGAGCACTTTTACAGGGGTAGATACTGATGGTTCAAAGGGGGGGAAGGTGAGTTTTTCTAGCACATAGTACAGATCCTAGGTAGGAGCCAGGTTCCTTCTGAGGGTGGTTTGAGTGAATATCCCCCTTCAAGAATAGCTTCAGGTAGGGGTGAAATAGACAGGAAGAGAATAAGGAAATTAAGCTGAGATGGCAGAGGCATGCACCTTAATGCCATAGTAGAAAAGACCCTGGCTAAACAGACCCAAAAGGTATTATAGGACTACATTAATATCTGCCTGGGGAGGGCTTTTGTTCTGGAAGTGGCATCAGATAGAAAATTTCTTTCATTTTATTAAGTATGATTTTTGTTCGTGAATTCCTGATAGACAGGAAGAGAATAAGGAAATTAAGCTGAGATGGCAGAGGCATGCACCTTAATGCCATAGTAGAAAAGATCCTGGCTAAACAGACCCAAAAGGTATTATAGGACTACATTAATATCTGCCTGGGGAGGGCTTTTGTTCTGGAAGTGGCATCAGATAGAAAATTTCTTTCATTTTATTAAGTATGATTTTTGTTCGTGAATTCCTTTGCCTCCTTCAGCATGATTAGCACTTCTGACATTTTTACTGTCAAAGCCCAATCCTCCAGGCTGTCAGTCTGAGTGTGGACAGAGGAGGATGGAATACCAAGCCCTTGGCTTGATGGAGGAGATTTATTTCCTGTGGGAGAGAGTAGAATTTCCTTTCACTGATGGTAATTAGTTGGGAGATCCAGTGTTGTCTTAGCCAGAAGGGGGCTATGAGAGTCATGCTTGGTATGTCTGACCTGACCTTTATCAGTACCCTGGGAATCAGAGGTAAAGGCAGAAAGGCATTTAGAAACAGGTTGGTTCATCTGAATGAAATACATCTGATGTTCTTCGTGTTTCACTGTTGCAGTCATTAAATTTGGGTAATCTGCTGGCAGGTTGCCCTCAGTCAGCCTGAATTCCAAAGTCTTGGGTCCTGCATCGCTTGCTGTCTTCTCTTCCATGACGTCAGGTTGTCAGGGGTATAAAACATGCAGCCGATGCCATTTTCTTTAGTCTTTCTTGCCGCACGGTGCCTGAAGCAGAAGCATTTCGCAAGTGCCAGTCGGACGACTACTGAAATATTCGCGTTTGAGTTTCAGAACCGAAGTCTTCAATAAAACTAAGTACCCCATTGGGGAAACTTTTTTCTTGCTTTTTACTGATGTCAGAAAAAGTTAATAATTGTATTACTTGTGGGAAGCAAATACCTCATAAGGATTTCCATTTATACTGTATTCCTTGCTTAGGCCCTGATCACAATGTGCCTGGCTGTCAGTTTTGTGCTAGATTTAACCAACGCACTATTAAGCGTCGGTATATTTTTGCATCTAAGTATTTTGGAAACATATTTAATTACCCAGAGATGTCATCGGATAGCAATCCGACTACCGGAGTACACAAAAAATGCAAAGAAAAGGACAGAGAAAGTTAGTCAAGATCCAAAACTGACGACGGAGCTTCTCCTAAGCCAGTCACCGGTTCACAGGTACTCAGTGAGGCACTTTCGCAGCCCCTGATACCCGCTACCTTCGAGTCACAGGCCTCTACCGCCACCCATGTGGAATCCGGCATGCCACAAGATACTCAAGGTACTGGACCGATGGATGTATCTCCCTCAGATGGGTCTGAAGCTGCTGAGCAGGCACCGGCTTCTGAGGGTGTATTCAGACATCAACATTTTTATATCAAACTGACAAAAGCTGCAAAGGCAAAGACACGTTCTAAAACTAAAAAAAACGATGCCTGAGCCACATGCACAGGCCTCTATGCCTAAAAAAACAGATGATCAAAATGGCTGAAGACCTTATTACCTTGATCAGGGGTACCCATCCCCCTCCAGATAAGAGGCCTAGTCAAGACACTGACTATGAATCTTCAGATCAGGTTTCTATTTCCTCTGATTCCTCTTCTGATCAGGAATTATCTTTACCTCCCTATGAGGATTCTGATGCTGAGGAGTCTATTCCATCTGCATCTCCTCCTGAGGATTATGCATTTGGAGAAACCTTGCATATTTTGAGGGAGCATTTTCACTGGGAGAGTCAAGACTTCTCAGAATCAAAAAAGAGGCTCAGGGATTTCCTAGTTCTCCCTCAGCACAAGCCTTTAGCCATTCCCCCTGTGTTAGACATTGTGGATGATGTTTTTTCGGAGTCAAGCCTGACCCCTGACTCTTTACCTCCGGCTCCCAGTAAGCCTGACAGGTATTACAGCATCCCTGACTCTCATAAATTTTTATTTAGAAACCCTGCTGCTGATCCTGAAACTATTTCACAGGGTCCAAAGGGACTTAAGGCTTCAACAGAATAAAACTCTACCGCCCCCAACAGAGATTCAAGGGCACTGGACAGATGGGGAAAAAAGGTTTATACATCTGCAACCTTGGCAATTAGGGCCTTAAACTGTCAATTTCATATGCTTAAGTACCAACAACATGTTATGGGATTGCTGAAACAGAAAATGATGTTGATTTCAGAATGTGCAGAAAATAAGGAATTGCAGGAATTATTGCAGGCAGCTGAACAAGTTGGAAAGCATACTTTGCAATGTGGTTTTGATTCTTTAGAGGCCTCCTGCAGGGCCGCAGTTACTGGATCTGTGATTAGGAGGCATGCCTGATTAAAGGAACAACATTTGCTTGATCATGTTAAAGCTAAATTGCTAGATGCACCTTTACAGCATGATTCTCTGTTTGGTATTAAGGCAGAACAGGTTTTAAAGAAAATGGAAGACAAAGCTAAGTCTATGCAAACTGTTAAAGACTTCTTACAAGTGCAGCCACCTAGATTCAGTAGACACTGGCCTACAGAACATTGGTCCTTTCCTGTGTCAGACAGAGCTCAAAGGGGCAAATTCAGATGTCCTAACAGTTCCAGGTACCAGGCTCAAGACTCATACAGGTCAAAGCAATGGGGCGCATCCACCTCCAAATCTGGAGGAGATAAAGTGCAAACCTACAGAAAGCTATCCCAATGACTTCCCTCTACCTACATCAAGCACTTATCTTTTGGCAGCACCCATAGGGGGAAAATTAGCAATTTTTGCTCAAAATTGGCAGTTAATAACCCTGGACAAGTGGGTACTGAACATCGTATCACAGGGATACAGATTCCATTTCCACACTCTGCCAATGACAAATGGTTGGCCAGACCTGCCAAAAAAAACAATGGGCAGAGGCACAGAAACAGGTTACGTCCCTCATGGATATGAGGGCCATTCAGACAGTACCAGAACAGGAAAAAGGACAAGGTTTTTACTCAAGACTGTTCTTGGTACCCAGAAAGGACAAGGCCTGGTGGCCAATACTGGATTTATCGATTTTGAACACATACCTGGACATTCCAAAATTCAAAATGCTCACTTTGCAACAGCTTCTGCCCATGCTAGGCAAGAATGCTTGGCTGGTGACTTTAGACTTAAAAGAGGCATATCTGCATGTCCCAATAAGACAGTCGTGCAGAAGATACCTCAGATTCAAGGCTGGCTTAATGCATTACCAATTCTTTGCACTGCCCTTTGGCTTACCTACTGCGCCCAAGGTCTTTACAAAGTGCCTGGCACCAGTAATTGCATTTTGCAGACAAAGAAGTATTCAAATATATCCTTACTTGCACGACTGTCTCATTCAAGCAGAGAACAAAGACACTCGTCTACGATACCTCACATTTGTGAAAAGGCTTCTAGCATGCCTAGGGTATACAATAAATGAAAAGAAATCACAACTGGTACCCTCTCAAAAGTTAACATTCCTGGGTGAAATCTTGCATACACCTGCCCAGATGGCTTACCTCACACCAGACAAAGGCAACTGACTACTTACTTCAAACTGATGGCAACAAAAACCCAGTCTTCTGCAAGACAAATTCTGCAGGCTCTGGGCTTCATGGCATCCTGCATCCTACTAATTCCATATGCAAGACTGCATATGAGGAAACTTCAGTGGTACCTAAAAAGTTTATGGAGTCAACATTCACACAGTCTGGAAACAATGATTCCTCTCATCCCCTGCCTGCAACAGGAGTTTCTATGGTGGGCAAAGGCCTGTCACCAAAACATGGGACGGCCCTTCACTCTACCCCCTGCCAGCCAAACCTTAACAACAGACACATCAGATTATGCCTGGGGGGGGCCACATGGCAAGAAGATGCATTCAGGGCATATGGGCACCAAATCAAATGCATCTACATATCAACCAGAAAGAGATGCTAGCTGTTCAAAATGCCCTAACAGCCTTCAAGGACTTACTTCATCCAGGACAACTACTGAAAAAGATGGACAGCACCACAGTCATGTGGTATATAAACAAGCAAGGGGGCACACATTCATACCCCCTTTGCAGATTAGCCATGGTACTGTGGGACACAGCTTTGACCTACCAAATAAATTTTCAAGCCCAATTCCTGCCAGGAAAACAGAACACTCTGGCAGACAATTTAAGCAGAAACCTTATGGATCCTCACGAGTGGAAACTAAATCCACAAGTATTCAGCATGATAACAGAGAAATGGGGGAGCCCAGACATAGATCTATTTGCCTCTCCTCAAAATTATCAATTGAAAAGATTCTGCAGAAGGACTTATCACAGACAAGCATGGAAAGTGGATGCCCTATCCTTCAGTTGGAAAAACCTGCCAGTTTACGCCTTTCCTCCTTTGCATCTTCTACCCAAGGTCCTCCTAAAAGTCAGACAAGAGAAACCAAAGATGATATTAATTGCCCAGGACTAGCCCCGCCAATACTGGTACCCAGTCCTAAGGAACTTGTCTCACTACCCAGCTTGGACCTTGCCTCAAAGACCACAACTACTGTCCCAGCAAAACAATCAGATCCTGCACAATTAACTACAGACTCTGAACCTGGCAGCATGGCTAATCATGTAATCATACGAACGACACCTCTCAGTAAAGCTGTGATGGATGTCATTTTGGAAACCAGAAGGCCTAGTACTAGAAAATCTTATGCAGACAAATGGAAGAGATTCTGTGCTTGGAATCAAGCAGAAGGAACTGATAGAGCAGAACCACATATTCCTCAGATATTAACTGAGATGTTTGACAAAGGCCTATCTTTCTCATCAATCAAAATCCATGCCTCTGCCATTTCAGCTCATTAAAACACAAAGCCACCAATCTTTTCTCATCCTTTACTAAAGCAGTATCTTAGAGGAGCCAAAAACCTAAGGCCTCCTAGAAGATCACCATTACCTGCATGGGACCTCAATTATGTGTTGGAAAAGCTCACCCTGCCTCCATTTGAACCAGCTGCTACTGCTGATATAAAGTCCTTATCATGGAAGACAGCTCTGCTACTAGCAATTACTTCAGCAAAAAGAGTTTCAGAGCTACAGGCCCTCATGGCTGTAGAGCATTTTATCATATTTTATCCAGACAGGGTGTCTCTGAGGACAAATCCTACTTTTATGCCTAAGGTGGTTTCCAGTGTGGCTCTTAACCAAACAATTCATCTGCCAACCTTTTATCCAAATCTGCAGAACAAAGGGGAGAGAATTATGCATTCCTTGGATGTACACAGACAGTTAAGATTCTACTTGAGCAGGACAAGAGCTCTAAGAAAAACTGAGCAATTACTAGTGTCATATGCAGCAGGATCGGAAGGAAAGGCTATCTCAAAGCAGACAATTTCAATGTGGATAAGCCACTGCATCTGTTTCTGCTACTTACACCATGGTAAACCTATGCCCAAGGGCATTAGGTCTCATTCCACCAGAGCTGCAGCTACTTCGGCAGCCTTTCTCAGAGGAGTACCAACCAAAGACATTCTAGAGGCTGCTACTTGGAGTTCTGTTCACACCTTTACAAAGCATTACCATTTGCCTCTCTACTCTAAGTCCAGGGCAGGCTTTGCCACTGCAGTGCTGCAGGGCCTTATAGCTGCACCTAATGCTGTTTAGCTCCAACCTCCCAACCATAGCTTTGGGATTCTACCCAAATGTAATGACTGCAACAGTGAAACATGAAGAACATAGTACAGTTGTGTACACTTACCATAAATGTAGATGTTCGAGTGTATTCACTGTTGCAATCCAGGTTACCCTCCCGCCATCCCCCTGTCATTCTACAGTTTATCTTTCCTTCTCTATCTTCTACAACCTATGTGGTGTATTTGCTTGTAGATGAAGGTAAAGTTTATATTGATGCATGTATATAGATATATATATATATATAATATTGCTACCTTTTTGGGGGCACCTGACATCGGGGGCAAGAAAAACTAAATAAAATGGTGTCGGCTGCATGTTTTATACCCCTGACAACCTGATGTCATGGAAGAGAAGACAGCAACTGACGCAGGACCCAAGACTTTGGAATTCAGGCCGACTGAGTGCAACCTGCCAGCAGATTACCCAAATGTAATGACTGCAACAGTGAATACACTCGAACATCTACATTTATGGTAAGTGTACACAACTATACTTTTTCTATTTTCCTGCCTAATGGATTCTGGAGCAGTACCTCTGAAGTTCTTGTTGTACTGAGAGGCAAATAGATCTATTGAAGGAATTCTCCACCTCAAAGTTAAGTCCAGGAGTAACTCCCTCCTCAGCATCCATTCACTGGGGTCTAGAAGATCCCTGCTTACAGACTCTGAGAAGGTTTTTACAGTCAAGTAAACAGCTAGCATCTATTCTTGGTTTATATGCAGTTTCCTCTGATCTGGTATCCAGATGTCCTACACCATCATGGACCCGACATGAGCTTCCAAGGCTATGCCTGAACTGTTTGAGGCAATGGTCCTGTCTGCTTCTGGCAGAGAAATGTTTGTACTTGAATTCTGTAGGATAATGTTTTGCTGAGATTTGTTGCTTTTATAGCAAGCTAGTCAAGTAGATGAGATATCTTGTCCTAAGAAAAAAGTTTTTTTTGTTGCACAGAATCTGTGAGGGCCTCCCAAAAAGAGAATCATTGTCTGTGCAACATTTTGGGACTTGCTGAGGTTTAGGAGGAGACTTTCATTTTGGAATCGGTTTATGGTGACCTGCAAGGTGTTTAGAGTCTCTGGTATGGATTTTCCCTCAATGAAACAGTCATCCAGTTAAGGGTAAATATGATCCCTTAGGATTCTGCAATGGGCTATTAGTGAAGCTAAGCATTTGGTGAAGACTGTGGGAGGAGTAGACATACCAAATGGTAAACACAGAATTGGTAGTGCAAGCCTGCTGCCACAAAACACAGGTATTTCCTATGACTGTCTGAAATAGCGATAAGGAGGTGAGGATCTTTTAGATTCCAAACTGATCATGTAGACATCCTAGAAAAATCATGGGAAGTAATTTTGTAAAGTTAGCATTTTGCATTTTGGGACATGAATAAACCTGTTTAGTCTCGAGAGGTCCAAGATGGGTCTCCAGGTGCCTTCTTTTGTTGGGACTAGAAAAATCATTAAATGGAAGCCTTTTCTCTCCTGATCTGGAGGAACAGGCTCTATAGATCCATGTTGCAGTAAGTCCAAGAGGATTTGAGATAAGAGACTCTCCTGCTCTTTTGGGGGTTTTGGTATGCTTGGGGGGGTGGGGGTTCTCTGAGCTGAATGGAGTACCCCTTTTTATGATGTGTAGGACCCATTAATCCTTGGTGGTGAGCTTCCATTTTTCCAGAAAGGAGGAGATCCTTCCTGACTGAGGATTGGAGTGGAGGGTGGGTAAGGGTTGTGGGGGGGTCATAGGCTGAAAATATTCACAGTTGGTCTCTGTGCTTGGTGGGCTTATTGGAGCGCTGTGGTCTCTGGATTTGCTCAGGCTGCCATTTCCTAGATTGTCTGGTTATCTTAGCACAAGAAGCCTTCCCTTGTCCTGTCTTGAAGAGAAAACCCATGGTTTGGAGGCATTGTTTCTATTATACCTTGGTATAGATGAAAGGTGAAATTCCTTCACTGTTTTTATTTATTTTTTCTTTTCTTGTCCAGCTTCTCAAAAACCTCTTCAGATAGAAGTCTAAAAAGGAACTGTTTGTCTAGTTGAGTATCCAGAAGTGCAGCCTTGACCTGGTCTGATAGAGGCTGAGTCCTGAGCTGGATATGTCTGTGAATTACAGTCCATGTGTCTTCTGCTCTGCATAATGCATCCAATGCATCATACATGCATTTTAAGGAATGTCAGGAGATCCATACAGCTGCTCGAGCAATCTTCTGAACTGTCTTAAATAAAGATGTTCTTCATTCCACATTGCTGCAGTCCTAACTATTGGGGTAGTCCCTGTCCGTCGGGGCCCACTAAAAGAGTAGAGAGTCGTCGGTCAGTCACGGCGTTACGACTGACGCTAGCGTCAGGGTATACTATGCACATGACCCGCCATATCTCCTCAGTCTTTGCCGCATGGTGGTCCGCAGCAGAAATTTTTTAGTGCAGGAGGGTTGGCTTTCCAAAGTTTCCGTCAGAGTTTCAGAGTTTCTCACCAGTATTGTATCAGACGCGGCGGGGAATTTTTTTTTTTTTTTTGCCTCATATTTGATTAACCGGTATCAAAAATTTAACCGATGTCAGAAAAAGTGAATTGGATTACCACCATATTATTTGTTACTTGTGTTAACCTGTTTATGGGCGTTGTTGGATTGTTAGATTTGTGCTACTTTGACGTAAAATTTGTTAATGACTTGTGCGTTGATTTAACAAGCGTTAGGGAAGCGTTGAAGGTTAGACTGTGCCAGGTTGCTATTTCTCCGCCGCTGCACAGCTGACCGCCCAGCCAAAGCAGCCGACGAGAACAAAGACGCTGCAGTGCAGGAACGTCGAACCTTAGAGGCCGAAGCCGGTTCTTTAGAGTCAGGAGCCGAGGGTCTTGCTGCAGGAGGAGTTTGATTGGAGTTTCTGGAGGCTATTTTTGCAGGACAGGTCCTGTCCTCAGGTAGGCCAGGCTGAAGGGGCTTCTTCTCAGGCTGCTCTTCCCTGTCCTTCCTAAGGTGGTTAGGCCTCACTTTATTTCCTAGGTTTTCAGGCTCTCTCAGGCCTACTTAGCTACTGGTGGGGGTTTCTCCATTCAAAATGGGTCTTGGCTTTGATTACTATGATTAGAGTGGCTAGGGAACCTCTTACTGAGATTAGGTTCTATGCCCTAGAGTTCTAGAGTAGCTGGTGGAACCTGAGAGGTTTTCTTTTGGAGTTTGAGAGGAGGACTGAGGGTGAGGAGCTCTGGAGGACTTGCAGATATCCATATTCCTCTGATTCTGATTCTGATTCTGATCCTTCAGCAGCTTTTCTCGGAGATTTTTTTTTTTTTTTGAACCATTGTATGAGGAGGGGGTTTACTTGAAGGGGGCATTTAGAAGATTTTCTCTGATTCCAGGAAAAAAGGCTTAGAATTCTTTTGTTTTTACCCTGGCCTTTAGCTATACCTCCTGTTCTGAATAAGTAGTAGAAGATGTTTTCGCAGAGGGCTTCATAAAATCCTGATTCTTTTGCTGGGGCCCAGCCCATGGGGCCGGATAGGTACCTACTAGTGTGTGCCTATATGTTCTTTTAAGAGTCTAGGGCGAGGCGGAAGTGGTCTCTAAATCTGGCTGTAGGTGTGTGAAGGCTTGTGGTTAATCCTGATCCTCAAAAAGAAAGAGGGAAGGGGCTTTGGATAGTTGGGGGAAAAGCTGAATTGTCAGTTTCATATGTTAAAAAAGGTGATTTGTCTTTTTTTTCTTGACTAGTAAGAGCTGAAGGATGATGTATATGTTTGATGCTGCAGGCTGATTATTCTTTGTGTTTGGTTCAGTGTGGGAAGTGCAGTTTTTGCTGGTGATGTGGCTCGTAGGGCAAGTACTTGAGAGGGCAGGCCTGATCTGAACCCAAGTGAACTTGACGCCTTCAGGGGAGATACAGTCTTATGTGATTGTTTTAAGGCTTGGAAGATGTTTTAAGCTTTTTGGTTTTTGTGTGTGTTTGGGCTTGGTGTGTCTACAGTTTTAAAGTGAAAAGAGGAGGAGGAGGCTAAGTTGTCTCAAACTGTTAAGGATTTTTGCAGGTGCAGCCTCCAAGTTTAGCAGAAATTGGCCTACTAAGCAGAGCTCAAGGTATTTTAGATCAGGGGACAGGAGGTTCTGGGTCTGCTCAGACTTCTGACAGAGTTAGGGGTTTATTTTTAGGCTAGGGACAGGAGTTCACCTGCTCTCTTTGCTGGTGAGTCAAGGCTCAGGCGCAGGCACTCAACCCAATGATCTGCCTTTTGCCAATCCATTCCCAGTTACTCCAGGCCTAATGGGAGGAAGGCTGTCTCTTTCAAAGAAAATTGGGATTTTTTGAACCCATGCCTCCAATCAACTCTGATCCTCAATCACCTCCTCTACAGTGAGTTTTCCAGCACAAGCCTTTCCTTTCAAATCCACTCAGGAGTCCTCTACAAAGTTCAGGTGGTCACAAGCAACCAATTTTATTTTGTCCCTAGTGGAGCCATTCAGTCAGTTCCTGTGCCAGAAAGGATAGGGATTTATAACCTCTCAACACTTATCTGGACATCACTGGGAAGGGAAAAACAGATCTTTTGGATTTAGCTTTTTTACCTGCTATTGCAACATTCCAAAGTTCAAAATGTTGACGCAAGGAAGGCTTTCAGTGAGTATCTACAAAGGTTCTGGGCTCAGTGATAGATAGCTCAGGCTAAAAGGAATTCAAAATCTATCCTTACTTGGACGCTGCCCTTGGCTGCTCAAGAAGAAAGGGAGACCTTACAGCATTTGAATATAGTCATAAGCCTAGGCTAATAGATAGGTTAAATAGAACTAAAGTCCAGTCTAGTACCCTCTCCTCTCAAGACTGTGCTTTCTGTGAGACTGAAGATATGATGGCCTTTTTTACAGCCTTTTTTAACCTCAAACAACCATCACAACTTTCCCAGTTACTATTCAGTATTTCTTTCTCAGGGGCTGACTGCAGCAACAGTCCTTCAAGCCTTAGGTAATTCTGGTGCTAGCTAGATTCACTCAATCTGCAATGCCAAACTGCATATTAGCTACATATATGTCTATCGCATGTGGTATCTCAAAAAATTACTGGAACAATACTGCCACAACAATGCATCCTTGTGGGATTTGGGTCGGATTTGTCACAAAGGGCAGGTGGGTCACCTAACCATGTCACTCCAAGAAGTACTCTAGAAACGACAGATGCCTCAACGACAGCTTGGGAGCCAGATGATGAGTGGATACAAGACAAGGGGCCTGCCGGATACAAGAATACATCAACACAATAGACACATGAGTCCAGTTGCATGCAGAGATTGGTCAATTAGAAATTTCTGCAGTTTCTTTTGAGTTTCTTAGATTTCACAACCATTGATTCTACTGTCATGTGGTACATCACACAACAGACAAATACCACAAGGGCAGGGTGGCAAACCAATTATGCAGGGGGTAAATGACTTTATGCACACTCTTCAGGCAAGGTTTCTGCCGGGCACAGACCGGCAAGTTACTGAGATAGCAGATGTGTTAAGCAGACAAATCCAGACAAAGAATGGATTCCCAACTGTTAGAATGGTTTCATGTATTCATGAGTGTCAATGGGAACTCCAGACATATCTCTCCATATCTTCAAACGCTCAAAGTTTCATCTAAAAGCTCAGCAAGTGATTTTTTCTAAACATTTGCTCAACCACCTACTTGGAACTTTGCTCTTTTGTTTCTCATCTTCAGGTGTTTTCTAAAGTGGATGCTCTCTCTTCTTCAGATTGAGGTGCTTCTGGGGTCATTGGCCTCAAGCAGAGCCTTGGTTTAATAGCTCCAGATTGGCCTCGCAGATTCAGTACCCCCTAGTTCGGCACTGGGTAAGGAAGCCTCCAGTCAAGCCACCCTTGATCAGACACACACTCTCTCAGAGGGATTGTCATCTGTCTCCATGGTCATGCCAAGCTCTTCCTCTTTAACAGTCTGCTATTCCTGTTTTGAAAGACAGCAGGTCTCAACTTCCTAACAATGTTTTGGAAGATTTATGGAAAATTAAAGAACTAGAAATAAGGAAAGTTAATTTGAGGTGGCTCAAGATTTTTTATTTGGATATTGAGGAAGAATTTGTGAATTTCCGGAAAGATTTTTACATGTGTGGACTTCATTTTTTCTTTGATATTGTTTTCAGGTTTGTTGTTCATTATTAAGATTCATGCTGCATTCACATCAGCATGAGCTTCACTGTTTTATTGTCCACTTTCTTGGAATTTACTGTTGAACAAATTTCCCGGGGCAAGAGTTTATGACCCCTATACTGCTCCTGGAAGACTCCTGCTTTTGAAATTTGCTTTGTTTTGTTTACTGTTACACTTTTGAGAGACTGTTTTGTGCTGACCTTGAACTACTTGTCACATCTGACGTTAAGGTTTCTTTTTACTGGCCGTTTTTCAATTTTTTTAGTATGCACTTTATGGCCTATGTACCTTTTTTGGATTTTTCATAAATTCAGGGGATCTTATGCAGTTCTATTCCTTTGTTTATGCCAAAGGTTGCCTAAGGTGGTTTCTTTAAACCAATTTAAACATTTAGTATTTTTTTTGCCAGATTTTATAAATAAAGGGGTGTGCCTTTTAAAAGATTTAGTACACTTTAATGTTATCAAGATTTTTGTGCAGGTATTTAAGCAGGAGACAGTCTTTTAAAGGCAAATTGATTCTTGTTTGGATTTTTGCCACCAGCAGCAGGGCTACGCTTCACTATTTCTTTTCTAATTGGGGGCCCATGCCTTTTTTGTTCCCATTTTTGTTAAGCAGATTCTGAAAGAGCTATTCTCTTGGGGATAGCAACTATTTCCCACTTCAAGCTTCTAATTGGTGTTTGCTATGCATAAGTTTACCCAAAACATGATTTTTCTAAGTTACTTTCTCTGCAAGCATTACTCTTTAAGCCTCTACTTTGCACTGCATGTCTAAGTGGAGATTCATTAGCACAGTTATTGCACTAGCTGCTTCCTTTATGATTCATCTGTTGATTGAATTGCCACCTTGTCTACTCTAAATCTATTAGTATGCCTGCAGCAATGGTATGCAAGGTGGTGCGAAGTACAGTTTGTTCTTTTTTTTGTACAGACATCTGTCCTGTGTGCTGGGGGATATACATTGCTGCAGGTCCTTCCTGGTGTGAGGGCTGGCTGTGTGTGCTTGAGATTAGGTTCTGGGAATGTTGTATATATTGGCCTCTGACGTGATTGTATATATTTTGGTGGGTTTGGACCCCAGCCATTCCTTTTTTGTTGTCTGTTATCTTGGTGAACAACTATCATATATGTTGGGACTGGGGCCGGTATCCACCCATGGTTATACTATTGAGTAACTCACGCCACTCTAACTCGCTAGTAGCCACTTATACTTTGGTATTCACGATATTTTCTGTCAGAAGCAGTCTCTGCATTAGACATAATTTGGTTTTGCAGTAACTTTAACATGTACAACTGGCAATTGAGCAGCCTTGTAGAAAGGGTAGCTGAGGTATAAGCTTTATTACAAATATATCCCATAGTCTACTTTCCTATCATTAGGCAAGTAGTATCTAGTTGCACCCTTTGGTACCAATCTGTAGAGACTACTGAGGGGTAAGCTTAAGAGTTACTGGGAAATAAATGTAGTGCCAACTTCACCACAGAGATATCTTTTCTCAAGTCCACGTATCCTTGATGGAATAAAGCCAATAACCATCATGAAAGAAGACATATTGAAGATAAACTTCAAAACAAAGAATACCTCAACTTTGGTTGGCTGGAAATGTACAATGTTGCCTAAATAACAGCAATAAGTAAGCACTGGAAGAACCACTCCTCAACCTCTTTAGCCAGAGTTTAACAACTGGATTTGCCCCACAGGTATAGCACATGGCTTTTGTGATGCCACTCCATAAGTGTGGCCCAACCACTCATCCCAGGAATTACAGACCTATCAGCCTAAAAGTTTTATATGCAATGCCATGGAATGTATCATAGCTGACCTAATTATTATGAATCTTAGCAGACACAATCCCCAGCAGTTTGATTTTGTCAATGGTAGAGTCTTTCTGTCTGTCTGATGAATCTTCTGAACTTCCATGAGAAGTTCATTCAGACTGTAAACAATAAGCAAGCTGTTCACACAGTGTAGCATGACCTCACCAAGGCATATGATACCATATCACATGCAAGTATAATAAATAAGATGAAGGAGCTCCAAACTGACCTGTATGTGGTTAGGTGGATAGCTAACTGTCTTATGGGCATTACTTACACAGTAAGAGTAGATATCCTTATGAATCCCCTGAGAGCATGAACATGACCAGTGGAGTTCCATGTGGATCTGTTCTAGAACTTCTGCTATTTGGCATTCACTTCTCAGATCTCAATTTATTAAACGAGTACCTGTGGTTAACAAAGTCTGTGGATGATTTCAATCTGGTGGTAGTCATTGTCAAGTCCCCCTCTGACATACAGGCACTCCACCAGGAGCGCACACTTATCAATAGCTAGTGTACAAACAAATGGGCTCAAACTCAGTAGCAAAAAAAAATGTAACATTGTAGCCTTTGGTGAGAACCATTTAACTCCAGCTTATAGCATAGATAAAACACCACTTCAAAATGAAAATGTAGGAACAGACCTAGATCCTTGGAAAAAAAACCTCCCTCCTGTTTGACCACCATGTCACAACAGTTGTAAGGAATTCTACCTTGCACATCTCATAGCAAAAGGTATTTCTTCTGCATCAAAAGAAATCCTCACACCCCATGTACTCCACACTTATATGGACCATCATTGAGTACCTCTTTGGGAGGTCCCTTACTAAGCATATCCAGCAAATGAAAAGATCCCTATGGTTTGTAACTGAAAAGATCATAGACATCAAACTCCTGAACTAAAAAAAAGGCTGGAGGCTTTATCTCTGTATTCTGTTTCATATAGACAGAAAAACCTTAAGAATACATTTATTGTGGTTGTTCAGAGCTTTGTTTTGCTTGTGTACTGGTTTTCTGAGCCTGAAGAAAGGTGACATGTTTGTGAGGCACTTAGAATCACTCAGGAATGGTTAGCAGTGCCCTCTAGTGATGCAGGTACTTAGAACGTAACATTTTCTTTTAAAACTGTCCCTGAAATTTCCTTAATACTTAGTTACACAAAGAGCAAATAGTTTGTACACTGAGGACCACCACCCCACAAGTTTTGTCTTGGCCTTGATTCTTACCCAAGCTAGCCAGCTGTAAACCCCTCTTGTACCATCCCCTTGTAATTTATGTAATAAGGATCTGTAACCATGGATATGTACTTTCCTTTTATCCCTGCAGCCATTTTGGTAGATATGGGCATCCTGAAACAATGTAATAATTGTGTCATGTTTACTGATAATTAGTAAATTCTTAAACAAACTGAAACACTGTGTGAAAGATGTCATTACACAATATCACTGGAGGCAAAGCTGTCACATACAAGTACTTATAATACCAAACAGGCTGCCGAAACACACAAACTACACACACCACACATACTATGGACCAGTCACATAGACCCATATATGCTGAAGCTCTTAATGCAATTTTCCTAAACTCTAAAGTTCTCCCAGACATTGTACTTATGATAAGTATCCTCAGCAACATCAAAAGCACTCTACCAAAACAACACCCACATGACACATGCAGCCACATCTCACAGCATCTCATCTTCTAAGCCTATAAGGCAAACTACCATACAACCCAATAATCTGGTCATAGGAGACTCCACTGTGATGCACATAGTTGTCCCACTTACCAGGCTGAGTAAGGAGAAAGTCAAGCTCATTTGCCTGTCAGTGGCCAGGATCCACCAGATCATGCACGCTGTTAGGTCGCTGAACCCCAAGCACCAGTATGAATCGGTCATAGTTTGTACAGATGTAAACATCCTTTGACTTAACTCCTGAGACTAAATGAAGAGAGACATGATGGAGCTCTCAGACTATGTATCCCATGCCTGCATAGCACTGCGCAACATTGTACCTTCTCCAAGGGTGATGCCATAATATGAACAGAAGATAATTGAGTTTAACAATTGGCTTAGTTTTTGGTGTCATTCAGGAGGGGTACAATATTTGTCTGTACAGTTACTGAGACAGGGTTTAGTGCCACACAGAGAACCATGACAATGCAGGGCTATAATGTCTTCCACACTTTAAGCCAGTTACAGCATAGGAAGGGACAAAAGGTGGAGGTGTCTCGATTTACATCAAAAGCAAACATACCTCAAGGCTAGTTAAACAGTATGACTTGCATGAGCCTCTACACATCCTAACTAACATAGGCAAAGTCCCACATCATATCTCTGGAAACTATAAGCCCCCTTTTATGACCCAGGAAAGCTGTAATACATAATTAAATGTGCTGGAGGCACCCTCCATTCAACCCAACACCATATCCATGGCAACTTTTGCTACCACTATATAAACTGTGAATAATGCCCAAACATGCAGGCAGAGATTCCTGGATGTTGCAAACACACACACACACACACACACACACACACACACACACACACACACACACACACACACACACACACACACAGAGAACCAGCCACTCTGCACACCACTGTCTGCCTTTCAAAGAATAGATTATTGGCTCACTTTGACAGTTCATAATGAAAGGTTCAAGTGAAAAGAGGGAGCTCAGCTGGAAAATATACCTAAAGACCTAATCCGAACCTCAGCGATTCCAGTGCAGCACACCTCTGAATTTGGCTTTATAGCTTTTACTGCTTAAAAACATGACATTGTGCCCACTGCACTTACAGCTGAAGGATTAAGATATCCATTTGTCTGTCTGTCTATCTAGCCATAATATTTAAATGGAGTCAAGCACTGATCAATTCAGAACAATTTCGGTCTCAGCTTGGGGTCAATGATATGGCTGCTCATACAGAGTATATAAGATAACAAAAACATGAAGTGACAGTGAATAAAATAGAAATAATATCCAATGCTATGAATACAAAGTACATAAACCAGTAAAGTGTGGGGATAAAATTACACTGCTGTCAATAAACATTTAAGTACAAAGCTTGCATTATATTTAGGAAGATTGAGCAATATATATAACTTTGGTATGCAGAAGTCTGAGGTGGGATAATTGAAGCAATGAAAACTAGTAGAGCAGTTAGAATAGAAGAGAGAGAGATATTAGTTGATTTAAGTTATTTGAAATATATATATATATATATATATATATATATATATATAACATATATATATATATATATATATATATATATATATATATATATATATATATATATATATATATATATATATATATATATATATATATATATATATATATATAGTTTACATTAATTTGATTGAGAGCACATTGCTCGATCGGGTATAACACTGACTTTTATGAGCGAATCTCATAATGCCGAATGGTC